>NC_090265.1:544600274-544905274 GCF_040414725.1 Anabrus simplex | reverse complement strand
TTTCCCTCACCGACACTGTATCTAACAAAAAGTTCAAGCCACACACAAAACTCTAAGCAGAATGATTCATGTGCAAGTTCAGACTTTTTTATAATAACAAACAGAAGGCAGCTGAAAACAGTGTTGCCAACATGCTTATTTTACAGTGGAAATTAAGGCGTAAGTTCAGTTACTGCACCACTTTTTCAGCGCAGACAGCTAGGCGCTATTGTACTGCCCTTTGTTTCTTTCTCACGGACTTCTCACTCAAAGTGATCGTACAGTGCACAAGGCTGCCAACATTTGCACATAATTAGTGGTACCTTGTTAGGTGCACTTTTGAACTTACTAAGTAGTGGTACAAAAGTGGGGAAGGGGGTCTGGGGCATAAGCCTTAGCAGGCAGTTACTGAATTTCTACCAAAATTAAATGCTAAAATATGCAGAATGTTGAAAACTTTCTAATGACACACACACACACACACACAAAAATACTATGCAATTCTCATAAGTTATGAAAGAGGGGTATTTGAGTAAATAATTTGTAAAAGCTCATAAAAATATTATTTTTAAAATTTGTATTGATAATTATTCCTCTAATACAGATAGCTGGAGCAGAGGAGGCATTGTTAATTGACCAGTTGTATGTGTTAATACGACAGGAAAGTTAGCATTCTGTGACTTTCCAAAAGTTTAAGAAAAAAAGTTTTGAACGTAGTGTGTGTGTCAACTAAGTTTGAACATACTAAGAATGAGTTTTAAAGCAAAAAATCTGTCAAGTCTCCAGGAATTTTGGTTTATTAGTTTTTTGTTTTTTATTTCTGTACTGTATTAAGAGTTATTTACAAAGTATGCATTTTTCACAGGGCTGTACCATTTTCAAAAATCGAGAGAGAATGAAAATATTTTATTTTGTAACACATATAATATAGAAGTTTAATATCTTTTAAATTTTTTTTTTCCTGAGAAATTCATGATGATGAATTGACATGCACTGTATGGTTTGAGATGAAATTGCCCTACATATAACAAAAATAAATATACCCCTCATTAGCTTATGAACAATGTTTGGCAATCAGAACTAGTTGCTATTAATATTGTTCATTAGAGAATACAAATCTAGTTGAAATTGAGTTCTAGGAAGATAAAATGAAAACACAAATAAAACATTACAGAACTTAAAACCCATTCAAGTCACACCCAAACTCCACAATGCAAATAAAAGTTATTTCACAACATACTCAAACTCACCAAAGCAGTGGTATTCAGTCATCATTATCCCCCTCTACCATTTCAATATATTCCATTGTGCACTGGTCACATGATGGCGATGTGTGTTCTCAGCAGATGAAACGTGAACATGAAGCATACCTAGTTTTGGTTTTACGATTTTTTTTTCTATCACAAAAGGCACAGCACCCATTGTGCATTTGCTTTACAGGTAGCTGACGTCAGTTCTCTTCTTCAAGATCCAGAATGCTGCGCAAACGGACCTTTATATCAGGAGCAATACATTTAGTTCCATTACTTAATTACTTTCATTTACTTTATTATCATCTTAAATATTCACTAAGCGAATAATAATTCATGCGTCTAAATATGAAGTCCTCAAAAATCATCCTGATGTATGTTAGCTTAACAACTTGAATCCTATCACTTCAATCATTTATATTATCAAATCTGAGTGCCCATAAGATAAACTGATATCTTGTTCAGGACATTATAAGGTGAAAAGCTTCAACATCAGTCAGGTCCCTCAGCTTCAAATGTTTTGATTCGTGTACACCTGCCAAATACAGAAGACCAATCACAGCCTTTATTTCTACAATGTTTGTGTTAGCAGCATCACATGGTCATAGTTAGGCTGCAATTTTTCAATCCATAAATTGGTGCATGTTACAATTTCCTCAAGTACCTCGTTAGGGACATCAGCTGCCAGGCTTCTAAGGAAGAATGGACATTTTTTGCCTCTCTTATAGCACCTAGTACATGAGATGGTTTTACTATGTTTAGTTTACTTGTACGACCTTGTTTTATGTGTTACATGAGTATCCCACCTCATTTTATTGTCTTTACCAATCAGATATGGTGCTGGATCAGACACTGGAAGGAATGTCTGTTTTATGTTTAGATTCACCAGACTCCTCGGTTTCTGTATGATGTGCACTTTCATTCACTGAATCATTCCCTGACGAATGCTCATCATCAAAAGTCTGGGTATCATGAAATGGCATGCAATCAGAATTGTCATCATCAAACAAATAGCGTTTAGCAGTAATCTGTTCTCATTGAAGAGCACGGTTCAACGATTCTTTTTCTACACTCTGGAGAAGTTGATCAATTCTTTCTTGTTCCTTAGGATCTATGTCTTCCATAAGGATAAATAACACAATCTGCAGAATTAAGCATTCAGATTTATATGCGCACACCACAAGCAAAAGAACAAAGCAAAACATATTTACTCGCAAGCGGAAGAAAAGACTCCATCCTCTGTTGAGGTCAGAATTTCCTCAGCAAGACAACAATGGACACTAAATTTAAATAAACTATAATGCCAGGGTCTGTTGATAATAATAACTTACATGCCTATCCTTAAAGTGCGAGATCCTTAAAAAGTTCAGGTAAGAAAACTAACCAGAGCATTAATACTGTACACTGATATGTATGAATGCACCTTTCCTGTTTGTTACAATTCATATCACACTTAGCAGGTGGATGTAGCTCTCAAAGACACTTGCAGATTGATAACAGGCTGTCTAAAATCTACTCTGGATAAATGGCTTTATCCCATCTTCTTGACAAGAAGTAGCAGCAAACAGGAAAGAATGAAAATGGAATACCCATCCGTTGTATGGATCTGAACCCTGTGTGGAAGGAACTTGCTATCCCAGCTGAAAAGGTCCTACTGCAGCTGTAGAATGCTCCTCTAGTTGAAAATAAAAGTAGCTGAAGGTTTACAAACTGGCTATGATGAGGGATGTTTGATATGGAAGTCTTTTAACAGGCTGAGGCCAGAAGTGGTCAGGTTCAAGGTAAACATGGCAAAATACTGCTACATTCAATATTGTGAGCCTCCGTAGCTCAGATGGCAGCGCATCGGCCTCTCACCGCTGGATACCGTGGTTCAAATCCCGGTCACTCCATGTGAGATTTGTGCCGGACAAAGCGGAGGCAGGACAGTTTTTTCTCCAGGTACTCTGGTTTTCCCTATCAACTTTCATTCCATCAACACTTTCCATTATCATTTCATAGCATTTATCAGTCATTAATAAATCATTTTGGGAGTGGCGACCCCATTGTAATAATAGCATATGTATTCTTTACATCGCTGATCTGGTCAAAGACTGGAAAATAGTTTGTAGGTTTTCATTCAATATTGTACCAGTAAAAGACCTGCACTTGGACAAGCATGAGAAGGACACAGTGTGCGTGCAGTGCTTGATTAGAGCGGATACAGAGAGGGGCTTCTCCTTCAAGTAATTATCATATAGTTTAAAAGGCTAGCTTTATTCACAAGAAGAAAAATAAAATGCCTCCTTTTCCTCGGTTCTGTTGAGTCCATGGAAGAATAGCAGTTTCCATAAAGTGACATAGAAATTAAATTTATATTGAATCGTAAAGTCTTTCTTAATGCAAGAGTAACACAAAATAAATTATCACGAATTTTAAAGTTTTTTTCTGAAAGCAAACTTACTAATTCATACCGAGCTCCATAGCTGCCTGCAGTTGCTTAAGTGTGACCAGTATTCAGGAGATAGTGGGAACAAATCCCACTGTCGGCAGCCCTGAAGATGGTTTTCCGTGGTTTCCCATTTTCACATCAAGCAAATGCTGGGGCTGTAACCTTAATTAAGACCACGGACGCTTCCTTCCCACTCCTAGCCCTTTCCTGTTTCATTGTCGCCATAAGACCTATCTGTGTCGGTGCAGCATAAAGCAATTTGTACAAAAATTTAAAAAACTAATTTGGAGTTTCTTCTCCCTATAGTCCTTTTAATGTGTGAGCAGTTGCACTAATTTAAGAGTATTTGTAGGTCTTAAAATTACACTGACTCTACTAATCTTAAGCTCTACACATTCAGGAAAGTTAATTGTGGACTTGCAAAAAGTAATTCACTTGATGAAGGTGACTGATTAAAGCACTGAGTTCATATCACCTTATTACAGCCTGTTGACTCTTTAAGACATAGTCTCTGCTTTGCTGACATCACCATGGGTACTTTGTACCAAGATCCATCACCGACCCTTGGGACCACAGAACCATTATAAAATGAAGTTCCCTCGATGATCCAGTGATGGAATTTCACTTTCCGCCAAGACAGCAGTCCGTAAAGGTGTATATACAGTTTATAATATTATGCAAGTGTTTTTTTTAAGAGTGCTAACATTGACCACTATTATGTCAGGGTTTCACATGACACTCATTGTCCGGTTTTTTTTTTTTTTTTTTTTGCAAGTTGCTTTACGTCGCACCGACACAGATAGGTCTTAAGGCGACGATGGGACAGGAGAGGGCTAGGAGTGGGAAGGAAGCGGCCGTGGCCTTAATTAAGGTACAGCCCCAGCATTTGCCTGGTGTGAAAATGGGAAACCACGGAAAACCATCTTCAGGGCTGCCGACAGTGGGGTTTGAACCTACTATCTCCCGAATACTGGATACTGGCCGCACTTAAGCGACTGCAGCTATCGAGCTCGGTCTCATTGTCCGTAGAAACAGTGTGGAAGCTTGAGAAAGTTCAACTGACTTAATGTAACTTTCAGTGATCGACATAGTTCACTTAGTGTTGGTAATATGTTGAAATATTCAAAAGTATTTGAGAAGTGTATCTCAGTCTAGTAGCATGACGGTGTAAGAAATATCACAGAGTTTCATGAGGTGTGAATCAAACAAAGTCCTTTTAAATTGCAACGTAACACTGCTTACGTCCTAACAGAATTAAAGTTCAACTTGGAAATAATGAAAAATGTTCCTTTGATTAAACACTGTCCACTAATACAAAATAAATACAATACTTTAATTTAAATAATGTAATGTTTGTCATTGGAAAATAAATTAAGTCAATAGCTCACCGGCTAAGTTCAAAGTTATTCACATTCAGAAATAAACACAAGTCCGCTTATAAAAGCACAAATCCTAAGGTTTATAAATCACCAGTTTATGGGTTCCACATTGTTTGAGTCCATTCAACACATAGCTTTCTGTTCATGAAATACTTCAAGTTTAACACACTGGAATGTAAAGTCTTTTGCCATGCATACAAAATGTTATGCACTGAAATAAACTAAATTTTTTATCATTTCACATCAGGCAAATGCTGTTCAAAATACACAGTGTTTGAGAAGGTTGGAAATATTTAGAGTCCATTGGAGTTATACTCACTCAAAGTCCCACCGCGCACTGGGTTCGACTCGTTGGTTAAAGTTCAAACTCACCGTCACATAGAATATCACAAGTCTTTACGACTGACAACTCTCGCAGGCTCGACAGATGACTGGCACTGACCATTGCTGTGACAAACTGTGTTGACTCCCTCTGAGCTTTTAAAGTTAAAAATTTCATTGTTCCGTATTGAAGAATATTACAGTTAAAATTGAAATAATTGATAAATAGATTCAACCTATTCAATACAAAAGAATAAGAAATGTAGTAAATTACATTCCCATTTAATAATAAGTAGAAATGGTACCGGTTTTGACCTTAGTCCAGGTCATTGTCAGCCGATTAAAACATGAAAAACAATGCATAGGAAAAGGAAAAGATTAAGTACATTCCGGATCAGTAGAAGAGGCGATATAAATGAACGGGGTAGACACTGTAAAACTCGGAAGAAGTAAAATGAAAGTCAGTCGAAAGAAAACAGTGCGCAATTCTCTAAGCGGCAACATGGCACACGCAGCGCTAGGCAAAGTCCCACAATGTTTACGAATAGCAGAGAACGGTTAAATGAGCAAGTTTAAACACTGTCAGGCACAAAGTCACATCACAATCGAACACATACGAAGATCCATGATCGTGCAGGAGTTGAAGATGAGTAGATCCATTGAAGCAACTTGCCAGCTCCTGGTGATCAGCGCGACACATTCAATATCAGGCACTGTGGTTTCAAACATCAAAGTAAAATGGAGAATAGCTTGAAGATCCAGTCATTTTCCTTGGTCGCAGGAAAGTAAGTATATAGATAAATATAATACAATTCAATATAATTGGATAAGTAATTGTGCTCCTATAGAATACTTAGAACAGTTGTAATCGGTTGACGATGACCTGGACTAGGGTCGAAACCGGTACCATTTCTACTTATTATTAAATGGTAATGTAATTTACTACATATCTTATTCTTTTGTATTGAATAGGTTGAATCTATTTATCAATTATTTCAATTTTCCCTCTGAGCTCTCATCTACATAAAATCTGGCCTCGAGTTCGTCACATGGTGCTTGAAACTATGTTTTCTTAATACCTCAGTAACTTTCTAAATGTGCCAGTTATATTCTTAAAATTGATAAGTTTGGGTTACAAGATGCTGTATTCCATTTGTCAATATCTATTCTGGTTGCGGAGATACAAAAAGAAAATTCCAGAATTGTCTACTGTGAGACCTCGCTGTGTGCACATGATTGGGTCCTGACGTCACCATTACAGCCTAGTGAACCTCCGGCTAACGTCTTGCTCACATGATATAGCTTTGTGCTCGATTCAGATATGAAGTGGCCCTTGCAGGGTTGTGTTGTAGCGCAGCGCCTCGTGTTTAATTAAAATATGTACCACACCATATAAGGCTTCCAGTACAATATGATTAAATCGAATGTGACTGCAAAGGAAACCAAACTGTTGACTAAGTTGGGAAATTCTAACTTCCCATGGAGGGAATTAGATATTTTTTACCAATAGAGCATGTCAAAAACAGAAGAGATGTAAGGTTTTTCAGGCGTTTGTTCTATTAACCAGTGTTTCGCCTTAGGTCTGACACTAGACTCATCAGAGTGGGATGTGTCAGACCCTACCCACTGACGCTGGGGTGTATGCAGGTGAACTTATCAGAAGCCCATATAAGAGGCACAGTCTGATAACTGCATACGGGAGATAAATCTCCACAATGGAATTATTGCCTGCCTAGCAATTCCGAATAGAAAATTCTAAGTTCCCATGGAGGGAACATGGAACCAACAAAGCATGTCAAAAACAGAAGAGATGTAAGGCTTTTCAGGCGTTTGCTCTATTAACCAGCGTTTTGTCTAGTGTCTAGTGTCAGACCTAAGAAGAAACGCTGGTTAATAGAGCAAACGCCTGAAAAGCCTTACATCTCTTCTACGTCTAAGTTCTCATGATGAAGAAGACTTACATCAGTCCTAGGAGAATGTGTTGGTTCTGGCCAAAAATATAATATTCAGAATAATTGTTGCAGATGTTTATAACTCATGTTTTTGATGTGAGAATTAAAAAATTATATGCACAGGAAACGGATGGAGAGCAGTGATTTACCAGATGAGCACGTACAAAGGATGTACCGTAAAACAGGGTAACTTTGGCCACTTTCTTGTATATTTTTGAAGTTATAATGTGAAATATTCCCTCTTAATTTTCTGAAAAATGTAAGTTCTGCCATGTTTGGGTAACTTCGGCCGCCATAAGAATAACTCAAGAAACAAAGTCTTCTTCGATGTAGTGTTACTTCGGCCACCATGAATGTTTATTAAAAACCTGCAGAATGCCCAGTATCAACAATCACAAACAAATTAGAACGATTTGTGGTGAAACAGATGTATAGTGATCAAATTCACATTTTCCCCAAAGAAGAAACTATTTTATTTAGCCTAAGCGTACAAGCATTGTGTGATATTACAAATTACATGTTGCATTGCATAAATATTTGTAATGGTACAAAAGATAATAAATAAAAGATATGAAAATCATAAAACCCAATTGTATGGAGAGAAAAGGAGGTGGGAAAAGAAGCAATCTTGTAGACTGTTCTCATAATACACTGTCTCCTAATTTAGAAAATATCTGGGCCATAAATCAAGCTGATATCCATCTATTTATCAGTGAAAATGGGAACCGTCTTTCCCCTCCCTGTCGTAATAAACTTCCCCGTTTATTGTTATTGTGTCTTTATTGATCTCTTGTAAAGTGTTCTTGAAATAAATAGGATTATAATTACAATACGCACGGCCGCGTAACGTTTTCCTGTATGTTCTTTGCATGGCAGAAGTTACGCCAGAAGAAGACAATTTTTATCACAAAACTATTCCCTGAAAAACCTATTTGAATAAAATGCATCAAATTGTGTTGATCGGTTACCAGACGTACTTACATTTTGACCCCATAAACCACTGGAATGGAGAATCAAATGCTGGGGCTAGAGAACAGTTCATTTTCTGTTGTTACTAGACAAGACAGCAGTCGGGGCTGCGAAAAAAATTGATTGACTCAACAATGAGCCCGCCAGTGTTCCTTGGACTACCAAGTGTTGATAGAGCATTCTATTGTATGTGCATTTTGGTTGTTGCAAGTGGTTCATCTTTTTCGGTATAGGAGGCAGGAGAAAATAAGTGTTGTTATTCATCAGTGGCCGAAGTTACCCCACTTTACAATGTTGAAGTCAGCTGTATTGTACTACAGCCTTTGCCAGATAAGTAGAGCCTAGATTTGTATGTAATTACTAGCAGTTTAACACGAGCTCCGCCCGCAGCATATCATGTTGTTCATTAACATCCCCACAAATGTACTTATAACGGTTAGATGTAATGAAATAATGTATATGAACTGTTGTGGTAATAATTATTAATTTACATTTTATGGCCACTTATACATAGGATTTTTTGCTTTTCTTGTAGCCCAATATTTCTTCATTTTGAGAGATGTTGCCTGCCTTTCTTCAATTGAAAACACTCTTCCGTTAGAGGTGTGTGTGTCTTGAAGTATCTTAACTTTGTTTTGTTCTTAAGATCATCTATTGTTATTTGGAGTTCTTTAATATCATCCTTAATAAATGCAAATTCTAAGTTCCCATGGAGGGAATTAGATTCTTTTCCACCAATAGAGCATATCAAAAATCAGATCAAAAATTAGATGGATGGCTTTTCCGGCGTTTGCTCTATTAACCAGCGTTTCGTCTTAAGTCTGACACTAGACTCTTCAGAGTGGGATGTGTCAGACCCTACCCACTGACGCTGGGGTGTATGCAGGTGAACTTATCAGAAGCTTATTTATGAAGCACAGTCTGATAACTGCATACGGGAGATAAAACTCCACAATGTAATTAATACCCGCCTAGCAATTCCAAATGGAAATTCTAAGTTCCCATGGAGGGAATTAGATTCTTTTCCACCAATAGAGCATATCAAAAATCAGATCAAAAATTAGATGGATGGCTTTTCCGACGAATCGCTGGTTAATAGAGCAAACGCCGGAAAAGCCATCCATCTAATTTTTGATCTGATTTTTGATATGCTCTATTGGTGGAAAAGAATCTAATTCCCTCCATGGGAACTTAGAATTTCCATTTGGAATTGCTAGGTGGGCATTAATTCCATTGTGGAGTTTTATCTCCCGTATGCAGTTATCAGACTGTGCTTCATAAATAAGCTTCTGATAAGTTCACCTGCATACACCCCAGCATCAGTGGGTAGGGTCTGACACATCCCACTCTGAAGAGTCTAGTGTCAGACTTAAGACGAAACGCTGGTTAATAGAGCAAACGCCGGAAAAGCCATCCATCTAATTTTTGATCTGATTTTTGATATGCTCTATTGGTGGAAAAGAATCTAATTCCCTCCATGGGAACTTAGAATTTCCATTTGGAATTGCTAGGCGGGCATTAATTCCATTGTGGAGTTTTATCTCCCGTATGCAGTTATCAGACTGTGCTTCATAAATAAGCTTCTGATAAGTTCACCTGCATACACCCCAGCGTCAGTGGGTAGGGTCTGACACATCCCACTCTGAAGAGTCTAGTGTCAGACTTAAGACGAAACGCTGGTTAATAGAGCAAACGCTGGAAAAGCCATCCATCTAATTTTTGATCTGATTTCATCCTTAATATCCGTAATCCATTTTTTATGGCGTAACAGAATGTTACATCAATAAAAACTTGAAAATACATTAAATATAAATTAAATTACATTTGTTTTTCTGTAGTTTGGTAACTTTTTTGTATTATTGATATTGATTCGTTAACTTTGTACATCTTTTCTAACTGCGATGTCATTAATTCATCACTAAGCCGTAGGATTACGTGTCACACTATTATGGTTAGTCCACACCAAAGTTAATAAACAATGTTAAAGAAACAAAGTTAATAAACAATGCTAATGAAAACATTTTTCAACATGTTAATAAACTTTTGTTAACAAACTTCTTCAACATTGTGTTCACCCCAAAATGGCTGTTTGTGAGGTTACAGTGGATAGGGTCAGGAAGAAGAAAATACTAACAGCTGCACCTTTCATTATTTTAGTGACAATTAGACAAAAGTGCAGATGCGAAGTGTGGCAAAGAAAAATATTGGAAAGGTGAGTAAAATTACGTTTGGAAAACACTCGTGTCAGAACTTTTAATCCATGATGCAGCAGGCTTTCAAAATTTTCTTGAGAATGCCCCCACATGACATTCAGTTCTTGTTGACAGTAACTGGGTCTGAAATTGCAAGTAATGATAGATTATCAGAAAGCCGGCTCCACTAATGTCAGGCTATTTTCTTTATTGGTATAACTTTAAATAAGATTCCTAGCAACTGGTCACTCGGACATTGCACTTGTATACCTATTTGTCTAGAGTATCAAAACAAGCAATTTCAGTTATTGTGTCTGAGGTGTTTGAAGCTTTATACAACAATCTCAAGGAATTGGTAAAGGTATGATATAAAGAAAATCTTCATTTAACCTAGTTAGGATAGTATTATTTTGATGATACAAAAGCGATTATGGGAGGCTAGGTTATTCAGCATGGAGCGAAGCTGGAAATGAAACTACATCAGAATACAGCTAAAAGAATGTCATACAGAATTAAAGGTATTGTATATTAGAACTTTCACTTGCGTTGATAGTCAATTTTTAGAAGGAATAAGAAATCATCATATTCCGTGCATGGTCTAATTGCGTCCTTGCGCATGTGCAAACTGAAATGTCAACAAAAACACAAAAAGTTTCATTCACAAAAATTAAAGTTATTTTGTTTATCAACATGCTCTAAAAGTTAATGAACACGCTATTTTGTTTATTGACATACAGAAATGTTCAAAAACATTGTTCATTAGCATTGTTTATTAACAAAGTTAACGAAAACATCTTGGTGTGGACGCACCTTATTAGGAGCATAAATGTGTAAATGACTCTCGGTACCAACCGTGAAGCAAGCTACATAAAATTTACTATGAGAGAAACGCAGAGTTTTGAAATTAATCCTAAGCCTTGTTTTCAGTCATTGCAAAAGCTTCATTACACTGATGTAGTACAATCTCATAAACCAGCAACAGATTCTATTACTAAGCGTGTAGTGTAGTTAGGATTTCCCCTAAAGTTGAGGTGAAAGATTCAGCGCAGGCCTTACAATTGTTGCAATCTGCAACTGAAACAAAGCCTCTAGAGATTCAAGAAAATACGTGTTAGATACATTGTTTTAGAATTAAGAAACGAAAAGGAATGTAAAACTATGATACATACGATTGAAGAAAGTAATTCACCCCTGAAAATGATCATTCCCTACCCATTCATGGAATTGAGGTTAATTTTCCAGAGAATGAATTGGTAGATTGTATCACAGAGTAAAATCCAGCTTTAAAGTATTATATCACAGCAGGCCTTGATGAAGCGGTTTTTTTTAGGACGTCAAGAGATGACTCCACAAAATACACAGTTGTTGAAGTTAGCCCTACTATTTTTTTGTATACTGCCTCATTCAGAGCTAGAGGGAAACTTGAATGAGACATCTTCAGCTGGCATTACCATGGTTAGAGTTTCTTGCAGAGTTTCTTGGAAATATTTCAGAAACAGTTCATTATAGGGCCTTAAAATAATGTTTTCAGTTTCCGACTTACTGAATACTGTTTCTCGCTATGAGGGGCATAAAATGAGCTGTGTCCTGTCTTTCTATGAGAACTTCCAAGATTTTGCCTATTTTATGGATTTTGGTTGTTTGTTTTGTGCCCCCATTACAACATGAAGTTAAAATTTGAATTTGACAATAGAACTACATCTACAACCCATCTGACTGCCGAGTGTAGATTTGTATAAGGAACAAACAAACTTACTTTTGATTTTACAGATATAGATATATAGGTAATATTCTATTCCTTTATATGCGGAGACACAGAAACAGAAGATGTCTTCAAAACTGAAGCATGGGCATTACCCACTCTAGGGACACCAAGACCTTGACATCGGTGTGGGGGCTTGTGTGTTTGTTGATCCCGAGGTCTGTGCCAGTTCAGGGTTACACATGCTGGATTGGCTTCGGTGTAAAGCCAGACTAACAAGGTGTCCTCCGAGTTGCCTGAGAGGTGTCTGTGCTCTTTATTCTTCATCACTGTTTCTACCCTCTATTCTCACCTTCTTAAATTTCATTCCTCTTCCTGTCTAGCCAGCCTCTCTGCCTCGGGTAGAATAGGTTAGTACAGAGCTTTTCATTAACCACAAGTTTTGGGTGTGGCGAGGTGATGCATAGCTACTGGGAGAGTACTTGTTAGCAAACCCCTCCAGATACCGGGCACCCTCTGGTGTATATAGCTTTGCCCTTTTCTTCGTCAGGGCTCTGTCAAAGGTCGACCTTCTTATCCCGGGTACTCGTGGGACCAAAAATGGAACCTCTCTCTTCTCTTCCTTCCTTTTCAAAGGGTGGCACCCTTCAAAAAACAGCGTCCAAGATAGGTGAAAAACGTAAGCGGTACACTCCAGTTCCAGTAGATTACATAAGTGACGAATGTCCTCCTCAACTCCAGGTTGCTTCCAGAGTTGATGGTAAAAGTTTCCTCTACGAATGTCCTTTTATGACAAGCAATTCAATCTAAGAAATTGTTGCTAGTGAAGTTGACGAGATGCGCAAGCTCCGCGATGGATTCGTACTTATCAAGACATCTACAGCTGAACAGTCCAGACGGCTACTTGAAGCCAAGTTATTTGGAAAGGTAGAGGTGAAAATCGAGAAGCAGCAAACCCTTAACTCCTGCAAGGGAGTTATATTCCACAGGGATTTGGTTAAGTCTTCCGATGATACTATGATCCGGTACCTAGCACTTTGGGGTGTAACTGACGTGAAGAGGTTGAAGTGGCGTGTGGGTGATAAGTAGGGGCCGTATTTTTTGGTAATAACGATATGCAAGAGTTTTTTTGATATCTTCTTTCTTGTCTATATATGACTTCCCAGAAACTAAAAATACCGTATTTTAGCAAAATGAACTCGCAAAATATCGCAAAATTTGATTTATTGTACGAATTGCACAAATAATCGCAAAATATACACCAATTGGTGCAAAAAATGTGAAATGGCACTGGAAGAGCTCTCCAATAAACGTTTAAATGCTTCTAAGAACTTGACTATTGTAGTTACCTTCTCATTTGCTTGATAGCGCCATATATTATGCACACAAAGCAGTACACACTGTGTATCAAAAGTATGTGTATTATCGGCACACTTTATCTGGATGCATTTACACCCTAGTGCTGAATCGGTCGACCTCGGCAATCTTCGAGATTCATGCTGGCAACCTTTGAAACACAAACTATGAATCTCTTGAGCATCATTGTGTGACATCTGGCGTACACTTTACGTACTAGTACTGTTGTTGTTTACACAGCAAAGCCAAACTATAGAATTCATGCTGGGAACAAGATTCGCATCGAGAAATGTTATATAATGTGAATGTGACACAGTTGTTGGCTTAAGATGATAACGGTTTAGAAACTTCATATCGATCGATCATATTCTCGATTCAATTCAGATTTCATTTTCATTCAGTTGGCAGCACTACCAGAACCGGGACAGCTCCCCCCTTACTCCTCAACCCCGTTCACAAATGCATCCAGATAAAGTGTGCCGATAAAATTCAGTTCCGCGATCTCTAAGGCAGTCGATAAAAATCAATATCTGTTATCGATTACAGCAAATACCGTTGTGGTCGTAACAAGATACAAGACCTGTCGTACATACAGCAGTGCGCAATGAGAGTTCATTACTTACGATTACGAACATTTATCGGCAAATGTCCAACACTTAAGTACAAAAATGCCGAAAACTGAAGTCACAAGAGGTTTCTGAGGGCCGAAGAATACAACAGTGAGGGGTTCTATGTATTTGATGCTGCAAGAAAGATTCTAATGTATCAATAGTGTACCGGTAATATTCGTAAAATTGAAACGTGCGATAATACACTGCAGAGAATCAGAATTAAGCAAATTAACATAATTCTAAGCGGCAAATAACAATCGGCGATACCTTGCAGTTTGTAAAGGTGTTGAAAAATTATAGAGAGCAATTTGTAATAGACACAAAAAAAGCATTCATGCAAGCCAGAAAAATAGGATAATCCTGGCATAACAAAGAGAATGAATATAAAAGGAAAGATAAATAATACTGTCTTTACTTTAAAATATGACGGTATTGGTAGGCCTATTGTAAATAAAACACCTGTTTTAGTAGTAATAATGTTATTGTTTTTATGTCCCACTAACCACTTTTACGTTTTCCAGAGACGCCGAGATACGGAATGTTGTCCCGCAGGAGTTCTTTTACGTGCCAGTAAACAAGTGACACGAGGCTGACGTGTTTGAACTTCAAATACCACCGGACTGAGCCAGGATCGAACCTGCTAAATTGGGGTCAGAAAGCCAGCGCTTTAACCATCCGAGCTACTCATCCCCGACCGGGGAAAAAGAGCATATCCATGAACTATATGACTTTGCAAAATGCAATGAAAGCACATATGGTTGAGGAAGTGAAAGAAGACAGTGTTAGCAAAGTTTTAGGAAGTTTTATAAAATACCACAGTGAATTTGCATCCAAGTGTTCTCAAGAATTATGGTTTCCAACGTCTAATGTGGTCAGCGAGAGGAGCTTCTCTACTTACACAAAGACACTTTCCGACTGTCGCACAACTCTGCATTCTGATAATGTTGAAACCATGCTTAGTTTGTACTTTGGAGACAAGTAATTCAACGTTCAATGTCGAAAAATGTAGGCTATGTATAAATGTATATCACAGGGCAGCCCACCTAACTTCATTTCGAAGTATCGGTGATTTATATATTTATTTCTGTAACAATTTGCATATTTCGTTTTTCTAAGATTTAGTAACAGAGATACAATTCAAGGGTTTACTTTAAAACCCCTTATCACAAAGTTAGTTACATTTACCCCATACGCTACTACAAGGAAGATTTCGCAGGAAACATCGCTCAATATATCAATTTATTTCATGAAATACCTACCGAAATAGTGTCAGTTTTAACACCGAAATCAACAGTTTTATTACACCAAAAAATAAGGCCCCTAGTGATAAGCTACTCGATACGGGTGCTTTCATCCTTACCTTCGATGCCGAGACCATACCTGAACAGATAAAAGTGGCAATGTATCGTCTGACTGTTCGTCCATATATTCCGGCACCGATGAGGTGCTCTAACTGTCAAAAGTTTGGCCACACCTCATTGCGGTGTACAGGTTCGATGACCTGCAAAATGTGTGGGAAGTGCGAGCATGCTGGGGTTGACTGCCCCCACCACCTGTGTGCACTAACTGCCTGGGTGCACATGCTCCAATCTCCAAGGAGTGCTCCACATTCAAGCAGGAGAAAAAGATCCAGGAGATAAAAACGCTGCATAAGCTATCTTATCCAGACACCCGGAGGAAGTTCAAGTCCATGGCTGCTCCGGAGTTCTCCATCCCCCTCGCTGAAAAGGTCGCTAATGTGCGGATCACACCACAGAGTTGTGTACAGAACCCCAGTAATGAAAATGCATCTAAAAGTCAAAGCCAGCAACAAAATATAATAACTAAAGAAATTGGAGGATCACTATGTGAAGCATCGAAAAGAGCATTACTGCCGACGTTGCCTAGGAAGGGCCATTCTCAGGAACGTTCGGCTGGGAAGTCCTCCCCCAACAGAGCGGGGGGAAAGACTTCCCCAAATAGGGCTGGAAAGTCCAGCCCTCCTTCCAATGCCCAGACCACAAAGGAGGAGAAAATGAAGCCATAGAGCTCCCTTAAGAAATTGGAGAATAAGCCTTCTCCAACTTAATCGGGGGTCACAGGATCCCCGAAGAAATCCGGCAAGCCATCTGCCGGTTCTCTTCCGAAAGACAGAAACGGTGGGCAAGAGCAAGAGGCCCCGATGCCCTCTTGCTCGATCACTTTCTGGAGAACCTAGTTCTCCAGGAAGAAGGCCCACTGTTCCCAATCCAAGAGATCACCGTCCGTGGAGTGCCCAGTCACTGTGTCTCCTTCTTAGGACACAATGGAGACTGAACCACTCATTGTCGTGGATGGTGATGATGACAAAAAAAGATACCAACAAAGACGGCGGAACCTGGCAGGTAATAAATCAAACGAATGGCAAGAAATTGCTCTGAATTCGAAGTGTTACCTATCCACGTAATGGCACTATTGCAATGGAACTGGAGTAGTTATCACTGTCGCTTAGCTGAGTTACGTCAGTTGATATCTGTCTGTGCTGCCTCCATAGTCTGCCTACAGGAATCTCGTTTGAGACCTGGACATGACACGACTATGAGAGGATATTGTCTTTATTCCAAAGACAGAGTAGCTGTGGATGGCGTGGCAACTGGGGACGTTTGTACCCTAGTTCGCTCCGACATCTTCAGCGAAGAAGTACCGCTCCGTACTCAGCTAGATGCAGTTGCAGTTCGCACTCCGTTGCCAGTAATGACAACGGTGTGCAACGTGTACCTTCCACCGGATAACGATCTTGAAATGCTAGCACTATAAGATTTGATCGCTCAGTTGCCTCCTCTTTTCCTCATGCTGGGTGACATGAATGCCCGTAACACACAACGGGGTTCTCCGTCTTCCTGTGCTAGGGGTAGGATTCTCGAGCGACTGAACAACCTGTTTGATCTTTGTGTGCTTAATACAGGGGAACCGACACATTTCAGCAGCACACATGGCACATTCTCACACCTGGATGTCACTTTGTGCAGCCGTGTGCTAGTTCACCTGCTACGGTGGCAAGTACACGACGACCTCTGTGATAGTGACTACTTCCTGATAATTCTATCTCACTTGAATCAAAGACAGTCCAAATTACCCAAGCGCTGGTAACTTCATCGGGCAAATTGGCCAGAATTTTCGAAACACGCAGTGATGGCCGAAGATATGCTGGAGTCTGTTAACGACCACGTTTTTTCCATTACTACTGGAATTTTGACTGCTGCAGAGGAAACAATTCCATCCTCATCCGGTATTTGTCACCGGAAACAGGTCCCATGGTGGATGGACGAAATTACAGCAGCCATACGTGATTGCTGATGGGCTTTTAAGCACTATTGTCAAAATCCAACAATGGCCAATCATATCACATTTAAGCATTTGCGCGCGAAGGCCCATTTTTGGATTCGAGAAAGTAAGAAAGCTACGTGGGAAAAGTATGTGTCTTCCATGATGGCACATACTCCGTCATCACAAGTGTGGACAAAACTCTGCCGGATTGTCGGTGTACAGAATGTGCCCTCAGTCCCGGTATCTCCATTAATGGAGATATTGTTACGATTCCTTCAGTCATTGCTGACCACATCACATCACATTTTGCAGATATGTCCAGCTCTGGTAGATACGACCCTGCATTTCTACCAATTAAGTGCGAAGTAGAGGCACACCATCTCTCTTTCACTTCTAGTGCTTCATATCCCTACAACGTGCCTTTCACGGAGTGAGAGTTGCGGATTGCACTCGTGCTATGCAGAGACACAGCTCATGGACCGGACAAAATCCATAATCAAATGCTTAAGCATTTGAGTGATAGATGTCTCAAGGATATCCTCACCCTATTCAACAGAATATGGAGTGAGAGAGTGTTTCCATCTCGATGGCATGAGGGAATTATGATACCAATTCCCAAGCCAGGTAAAGATCTAAACTCCTGGATAGTTGCAGGCCAATATGCCTTACAAGTGGCCTTTGTAAGCTATTTGAAAGGATGGTTAACCGGCGTCTTGTGTGGGCCATGGAAAAGGAAGGTCTCTTGTCTAACTACCAGTATGGGTTTCGCTCTCATCGGTCTGCCACTGATCATCTGGTCAGACTAGAGAGTGGCATTCAGGAGGCCTTTCTCCAGAAGGAACACCTACTCGCCGTGTTTTTTAGCCTGGAGAAAGCTTACAATACTACCTGGCGATATGGAAGTCTCTCCACTCTACACCAGTGGGGATTTCGGGGAAATTTGCCAACATTTATTGGCAACTTCAAGTCCCTCCGGTTCTTTCGAGTCTGAGAAGGGAATGCATTTTCTCAATATTACATTCAGGAAAATGGAGTACCTCAGGAATCTGTACTGAGTGTCACGCTGTTCGCAATCGCCATCAACAGCATAGTTGCCGCTGCTGGGCCCGCAGTTGTTCCATTGCTGTATGTAGATGACTTAGCTCTACATTACAGCTCCAGAAGGGTGGCGTTTGCCGAGAGACAGCTACAGCAAGCTATTAACCGAGTCTACAGATGGGCTCTGCAACAAGGTTTTCGATTTTCAGCAGCGAAAACCTCAGATGTACACTTCTGTTGATGTTGGCTTGTACATCCTGAACCAGAGCTCCGCTTGCGAAACAGTGTCTTACCAGTGGTAGACTCCTGCAGATTCCTGGGTCTCCATTTTGATAAGACACTAACGTGGCAGCCCCACATCCGTCAGTTGAAGGTTGCCTGCATGAAGAGACTTAACATGCTTAAGTTTCACAGCGGCACTTCTTGGGGGCTGACCATGCGATGCTGCTACGATTTTACACGGCAACGGTCCTCTCCCGAATTGACTATGGAAGTGCGGCTTATGGCTCGATATGAGCCTTTTTAGACAGCATTCACCATAGTAGAGTTAGGCTGGCAACGGGAGCTTTCCGTACTAGCACCATTCCCAGCCTACTCGCTGAAGCAGGAGTTCCACCTTTATGGATAAGGAGGCAGCAGTTTATGCTTACTTACGCTGTCAAAATTTGTGAAATGCCACTACATCCAGGCTATCAATGCACTTTTAGTACCCAATACCACCAGAGGTACCAAAACCGGCCGAAAGCCACACGGCCCGTTGGATTTCGAATTGATAGCTTCTTTCGTGATCTGAATACCAATGTCAGTGGTTGTCTTGAACAAACTTTCAGCGAGGCACCTCCGTGGTTAGTTCTGCGACCGGATATACGTCTAGATCTACTCCGTGGACCCAAGGTGAACACGGATTCCTCCGTTTATTGGAGGTATTTCCAAGACTTCATTCACCAATATCTGAACGCGAAACATATCTTCACAGATGGTTCTAAAATCGGAGATAATGTTGGTTGCTCTTTCGTCACCGATGATATGAGCACGAAGATCTCGCTTCCCAGTGGATGTAGCATGTATACTGCGGAGCTTTAAGCCACCTTAGAGGCTCTCCAGTTTGCACTGCTTGACGAAAGAAGCCACTTTCTTATGTGTACCGACTCGTAAAGCTCTCTGCAGTCTATTGAAGCCTGTTTCCCACAACACCCACTGGTGCAGCAGATTTATGACCTTCTAGCCAGGTTAAGTGATGCTGACACCAGAATCACTTTCGCGTGGCTTGCAAGCCACATTGGGATTGCGGGAAATTAACATGCGGATGAAGCTGCAAAGGAAGTAGTACTTTTACCTCCTAGACCTGGCAATGTACCTGCTAAAGATATTTGTTCTCAGCTACGTCGAACCATCTTGGCATCCTGGGAATCGGAGTGGCTAGCTATCCGAACTCCCAACAAGCTGAGATCAATTAAGAAGACAACTACCATGTGGCGGTCCTCTTTCCGGCCTTCACGGAGAGAGGCCATAGTATTGTGTAGGCTGTGGATAGGTCATTTAAGATCTACATATGTTCTTGTGGTGCCGACTTCACCGTGGCCCAAATCCTCACAGAGTGCACCGATCTCTCTGACCTCGGCCTGCAGGAAACACTCGAATGCATACTAGCTGATGACGCGACTACTGCTGATCTCGTTAAAATTGAATAATTGAAAACGAGGTTCAACCTATTCAATACATTGTTTTTTCAAGTTAACTGTTTTCCAAGAATTCAGCAGTAACACAATTACTCATTCAATTATACTGAATTGCGTTGTATGTATCTATATATACGTACTTAATTTCCCGCAACCGAGGCAAATACTGAATCTTCAGGATATTCTCCATTCTACTTTGGTGTTCGAGACTACGGCGCATGACCTTGAGATTGCTGCGCTGATCACCGGGAACTGGCAGTTTGCTTCTATAAATCTATTTGTCTTCGACTTCAACATATTGATAAATCTTCATATATTGTTCGATAGTGTTGTGACTTTGGGCCTGACGGTGTGTAAAAACTGACCCATTTGACCGTTCTCCGCTGTTCATAAACATTGTGAGACTTTACCTATCATTGCATGTGCCGTACCACCATTCATAAAATTACGCACTGTTTTCTTTTAAGTGACTCACAGTTTCTACCCCCATCATCATTTTATATTGCCTCTTATACCGATCCAGAGTTCACTTAATCTTTTTCTTTTTCATATGCATTGTTTTTCATGTTTTTTATGTTTTGATCGGCTGACGATGACCTGGACTATGTATAGATAAGAAAAGTGTTTTTCCACCAATCAATACACAATTTATTTTAAATTTCAAATTTTAAATTTTAAATAGAAAAACACTTTTCTTATCTATATTTTGAATCTGTCAATACAGAAAATGAAATTTATAAATAATAAGACCTGGACTATGGTCGAAACTGGTCCCAATTCTAATAACTATTAAATAAGAATGTAATCACTACATTTCTTTCTCTTATGTATTGAATAGGTTGAACCTCTTTTTCAATTATTCAATTTTAACGTTAATACTTTCAATACGGAACAATGAAATTTTTATCTTTAAATACTGCTGATCTCCTCATCCACTTTATGTGCGACAGTGGATTAATCAAGGGTATATAAATTACAAGTGTACTGATACTCAGGGAATGCACGTTCCCTTTTGATTTGTTAGTAATTGTTTGGCCTAATTAAATTAGTTTTTGTTTTATTTTGTACTGCATTTCCAAATTCCTTTGTTGAATAAATAATTTTGATTTTATTTTAAATTTATTTTCCACTAATTTGTTCAGAGAGGATGATTACCTTGTTGTGCTTCCTCTTTAAAAAAAAATTCACCACCACCACCACGCATGGGCATTACAATTCTCAAGTTTCATTTTACATATTTCAGCATATACAGTATTTCACATTTTGTACAATCTTAAATTATAAATATTTTGCCTTGTTTTCCCTTCACTTCTTTTTCTCTTCACCGACACCTGCCTATTTCTTTTTCTTCCTTTAGGAATGCTATTGGCAATTAAATAAAATGAAGATTACTGACATTATTCAGTTGCGATGAATTAGTTTATACAAGCTAATAATGCCACTGCGCTTTATCAAAGTTCCTGTAGATGGTGTCTTTGAGTCAACATTTCCTGGTTCTGTTTATTGTTGATATATCACAGAATTGTTTAAACCAACGTACTACGTCTTTGAGTTAGCATTGTCAAAACTGCACATTTGGTTCTGAATAATTTAACTCCATTTACTTTTTTTTTCAAGAAACCATTACTACCAGAAAAGCTTTACAAGTAAAAGTAATTCTATAATGGTACCAACAGGTTCTTCACTCGCAGAAAAATTTAAAGCATAGGTTGTGATAGATGAAGGGCTTAAACCGATGGTAAAATCAAAGTGTATCAAGTATATGGAAAGAAAGAAGCATGTTCCATGAAGTCACCAGTCGATTAACAAGTATAAAGTGTATTACACATAAATAATTCACAGTGTAATTCATCAAGAAAGCAAGTTCTATTTATACAAATACAGCATGAGTCTACAACCCCAGAAAACTTTTTTTAAGAACATGTACTGCACTGGTAGCTGCAGATACAATGTGGTACACAACCCAAGTACCAGAATATCAGTATTTCTTAAGAGACATACTTTCAGGGACCATTTTCAAACGAATCTGCACTAATATAATAGAGTTTGAGTGATGTTCCACCACTTAACACAATGTAAAATTTATTAAGTGAAAACCGCTTTTGACTCCCTTGGAGTCATCTTCAGTTCTTGTAGATAATTAAATCATTGGGAATCTGAGAACAATCATCACAGGGATTGCCTACATATATCTCCATAGGATGACATAAAACATCATGACAAAATTATACACACAATGGCAATTGCCTGAATACATATCAATAGGTTGTCCTAAAACATAATGACAAATTATGTACACAATGACATAAAACACTTAGCACTTTAAGAAAGATCTTGGATCTGGGTTAAAAATACTGTCATGTGTTTGTCGAACACAGAACAGACTTGTCAGTCTTGTTACAATCACTTGAAAACATGTGAACCAGTTGAAATAAAACCTAATGATAAATTATATACACATTGACATAAAACACTTGGCACTTTAAGAAAGTTCTTGGTTCTGGTTTAAAAATACTGCCGTGTGTATGTGAAACACGGAACAGACTTGTTCGTCTTGTTTCAATCTACTAGAAAATATATGAACTAGTTGAAATATACACATTGACACTAGTGTATATAATATAATCCAGATCCAAGATCTTTCTTAAAGTGCCAAGTGTTTCATGGCATTGTGTACATAATTTATCATTATGTTTTAGGATAACCTATTGATATGTATTTAGGCAATTGCCGTTGTGTGTATAATTTTGTCATGATGTTTTATGTCAACCTATTGAGATGTATGTAGGCAATCCCCATGATGATTGTTATCAGATTCCTATTGATTTAATTATCTACAAAAACTGAAGATGACTCCAAGGGAGTCGAAACCGGTCTTCACTTAATAAATTTCGAATATTGAACATTGTGTTGAATGGTGGAACATCCCTCAAACTCTATTTTATTAGTTATATGTCAACACGGAAATGAAAATCATAACCTATGAATCTGCACTAGGTAAGAACTACCTTGATGTATGTTATTAAGAAACAATGGAAAGAATAAAGAGCGAACTAGGAGGTTGCGGCATATGGACTGCCGTGGGTAAGACTACAGATGTAATAGATCACTATATAGCAAATCTCATTGTAGTAAAATTAGACCCTGAAGGTCCCATCAAGTAAGTTCCAATTGCCTTCAAATCTCTGGAACATACGGAACACTCAACGGCAGCCAGATTTGATAAAAATGGTTTGAATACATTGTGACCCAATGGAGACCAAGAAGAAAAAGATGTGAGATAGTTCTCTAATGCTGC
The DNA here is from genome assembly GCF_040414725.1 of Anabrus simplex. Classification (NCBI taxonomy): domain Eukaryota; kingdom Metazoa; phylum Arthropoda; class Insecta; order Orthoptera; family Tettigoniidae; genus Anabrus; species Anabrus simplex. The sequence continues at coordinate 544,881,832 of NC_090265.1, read as the reverse complement.
AGTGTATACAGTGTGTTGAAAGATGCAAGTTCTCTCAAAGTGTTTTATCCAAAACTAGTACACTTAACATGCTTTGCTTCTACGTAATCAAGAGAGCAGAGTTCTCCATAATGCTTTCCATGACTCATTAGCTTTCTTAGCCTGTAATCACTCCACCATTTAGAATTTGGCTTCTTTGTCATGCTGATGAAGGTGGATTTCAACCAGTCTTCAGGGATGCTAGAGTAATGAATACAGTACTTTGAAATTGTATAGTGGAGACAATCATCTACTGTAGTTTATTTGTATGTTCACCTTACAAAAACATGAGTATAGTACAAGTGTAGAGTACAATAGTAGTAACAGTATGGAAAAATAAATTACAGCACAAAGTTGAAGATCTTGGTACTTGTAGAGTTAAAACTACCAATAACTGTAAATCTCAACTTCTTCTTCTTCTTTTATGACCACATAGGATCACTTTAGTCAGTCCGTCGTTCAGGTCTCTTTGAAGGGATTGTTCGGGCTTTGCGGTCCTCCCAGTACTTCTTAAGACGCTCCGATCTTCGTGCCCTTTCCTCAGTTGAAAATGTGCGTGTTGTTGGTTTGTTTTGTGTAAGGGTAAAGCGGAGGTTTGTATTCTTGAGTTTTGTATTCAATTTTATCTTATTTTTGGTGTCTTCTGTTGTAAGGCCTATTTCCTTCAGATCCTCTCTTACTTCTCTGATCCATTTACATCCTGTTGTGGTATTTTTTGAGACGAGATTGTGTTGTACTAGTTGTTTCAGAAGTCTCGAGTCCTGCATCCTCATGATATGTCCAAAGAATCCCAGTCTCCTCTTACGCATAGTATCTGTAATGGGTTCTAGCTCTTTGTACACGACTTTGTTAGGTATTAACCGCCACTGTCCATCTTTCTGATATTTTTTGTTGATACAGGTTCTTCCAATCCTCCTTTCAATTTTCTGAAGTCTGTCAGTCTTTGATTGTTTATTCAGGTAAAAGAGTGTTTCTGCTGCATATGTAGCTTCCGGTTTTATAACTGTGTTGTAGTGTTTTATTTTTGTATTTATTGATAGACATTTCTTTTTGTAGATATCCCATGTTAATTTTTGTGCTTTAGCTAATCTATTTGTTCTTACTTGGATTGCGATTTTTTCATTTAAGTTATGTGTTATTACTTCTCCAAGATATTTAAACTGAGTTACTATTTTGATTTTATTACCATTTATGGTGACTTCTTTTAGCTGTGTTGGTTTTTGGGGCATAATTTCTGTTTTTTCAAATGATATTTTGAGGCCAATTTTATTTGCAATGTTTTGAAGTTCTGATATCTGGGTTTTTGCTTCTTTTATGTCCACTGCTAGTAATGCCAAATCGTCAGCAAAACCCAGGCAATTTGTTTTGATTTTTCGGCCAATCTTTATTTTGGGGGGACATTTTCTAAACCATTCCCTCATTACCATTTCTAGAGCACAGTTAAATAATAGTGGTGAGAGCCCATCTCCCTGCCGTAGTCCAGTTTTAATTTCAAATGTCTCTGATGTTTCACCCCTAAACTTCACTTTTGACTTGGTATTGGTGAGAGTCAATTTTATCATGTTTATTAATTTGGGGTGTAGTCCAAGGTGTCTTAAAATTTTAAACAGAGATTCTCTATGGATGCAATCATAAGCTTTCTTGAAATCTACAAATGTTATCACCATATCTCTGTTTCTTCTCCTGTTATAGTCCATTATCAACTTAAGACTCATGATCTGATCAGGACAGCTCCTCCAGGGTCTGAAACCTCCTTGATATTCTCCTAGTTCTTTCTCAAGTTGTAAACTTATCCTATTAAGGATGATTATTGAAAATATTTTGTATGTTATATCTAGGAGAGAGATTCCCCTGTAGTTATTAGGGTCGGTTTTGTCCCCTTTTTTGTGCAGAGGATGAATGAGGGCTGTTGTCCAGTGTTCTGGTAGTTCTTCTTTAATCCAGATAGAGACAAGTTGTTGATGGAGGGCAACTTTTGCTGAGTTTCCTGCATATTTCCAGATTTCCGCAAAGGTCTGATCTTCTCCTGGCGCTTTGTAGTTTTTTAATTTATTCAGAGCCTGGTAGACTTCCTTTATTGTGGGGGGATTGATGTTTTCTGGTGATGTTTTTATCGGGGTGTTGGTGTCCAAATGAAGGAGTTCTGTAGGTTCCTCACAATTTAAAAGCTTGTTGAAATGTTTAGCCAGAATTTCTGCATTGTCTTTATTGTTATGGGCCAGCTTACCATCTTCATCCTTCATCAGTAGGGTCGGGGGTTCATATTTTTGGAGCTGCTTTCTGAAGGTTTTGTAGTAGTCCCTTGATTTAGTTTTACTGAACTGTTCTTCAATTAACTGCAGGGTGTCCTTATGATGTTGTCTTTTTATTCTTCTTAAGACTTGGGTAGTTTCTTTTCTCTGTTTTACTAGCTTTTGATAGGATATTTCTGTCTTTTGGGACTGATGTAATAGCCATGCCTGATGTCTTTTCTCCACTGTTTCATCACATTCACTGTTCCACCATTGGTGTTTTTTACGTGGTTTAATTGGAGCTAGGTCTTCTGCAATTTGTTTAAGGTTGTGTACTAAGTCTTCAAGTTTGTCTGTGATTTTTATTTTTTCAGTTGCTTTCTGGTAATTTTTGTTGTTGATTAGCTGGGTAGGATCTATTTTTCTTTTAGTTTTAAGGGCTTGCTTTTGTTGTCTCCTCTGGGGAGTGAGTTTAATTTTAATTTTAACTACGTAGTGATCTGAACCTGTGTCTATTCCTCGGAGGACTTTGACGTTATAGATCTCTTTGTGGTGGTATTTGTCCATGCAGACGTGGTCCAGTTGCCATTCTCCTTTAGTGTAGTCAGGGTGTTTCCATGTTTTGAGTTTTTGAGGTTTCCTCTTAAAACATGTAGATTTTGAGATTAAATTATGGTTTCTACACAGGTCAACTAGTCTCTCTCCATTTTTATTTGTTTTCTTGTGTGCTGGCCATTTTCCGATAATGTCACGGTATTTTCTTTCTCTGCCTAGTTGAGCGTTGAAGTCGCCTATTAATAATTTTATATGGTGTTTGGGGATGTTATCTATGGTCTGGTCCAATAGGTCCCAAAATTCTCCTGTTTCCTCCTGGTCTTTTGAGGAGTTGTTTTTATCATTAGTGGGAGCATGGGCATTTATTATAGTATAGATTTTATTAGATGCCTTTAAGGTGAGCGTTGAGAGTCGTGGAGACTGTGATCTGAATTCTTGAACTGAGTTTATTATTTTAAGGCTGACCAAAAATCCTGTTCCAAATTGTGGGACATTCTTCATCACTCTCTTCCCGGGTATACCTTTATAAAGTCTGTACCCTTGAGATTCCAAGGCATCCTGGTCAGTGTTTCTAATTTCCTGTAATCCCATGATAAGAATTTTGTGTTGGTCCATTATGTCGGTGATCACTTTTAGTTTACCGGTTTGCATGAGTGAGTTTATGTTGTGTGTAGAGAAGTATGTTATCTGCTTTGGTTTGATTCTCAACTATAGTTCATAGTAATACTTCATCTGGAAAGGATCAGCTATACTTCCTCAACACTGCTATCACCTATTCAAAATTTGCAATAGTAACAGCAGCCTTCCAACATTAGCATTCTGTAGTATATCAATTAACAGTATTAATTGTTTGATAATAATGTCATTTGCTTTACATCCCACTAACTACTTTTACGGTTTTTGGAGATGCCAAGGTGCCGGAATTTAGTCCCGAAGGAGTTCTTTTACGTGCCAGTAAATCTATTGATACGAGGCTGACGTATTTGAGTTCCTTCAAATACCACCGGACTGAGCCAGGATCGAACCTGTCTTTTTTTTTTTTTTTTTTTTTTTTTTGCTAGTTACTTTACGTTGCACCGACACTGATAGGTCTTATGGCGACGATGGGACAGGAAAGGTCTAGGAATGGGAAGGAAGCAGCTGTGGCCTTAATTAAGGTGCAGCCCCAGCATTTGCCTGGTGTGAAAATGGGAAACCACCGTAAACCATCTTCAGGGCTGCCGACAGTGGGGTTCGAACCCACTATCTCCCGGATGCGATCTCACAGGTGCGTGCTCCTAACCACACGGCCAACTTGCCTGGTGGATCGAACCTGTCAAGTTAGGGTCAGAAGGCCAGCGCCTCAACCGTCTGAGCCACTCAGCCCGTCATTAATTGTTTGAGTAAAATAATACAGTAGGCTCCTATTCAATGTTTATCTTTTAATCACCCGGAATATTGAATTCAGAGTTGAACTGTGAGTAGGAGCAGTGGCCAGCTATCGCATGATCACATATGCACACCCAAAGAAGTGCAATTCAACTGTTATAAACAGTATTAACTATTATTTTACATAGTAAAAGTTGAATCTGCCATATTTTTGAAAATTTAAAACTGCTGTTAGTTATTATAAAGCTGCCAATCAGGCTGTTTCTACAGAACGTATAGCATGATATAATTTTGAGAGCACCGGGCGAGTTGGCCGTGCGGTTAGGGGCGTGCAGCTGTGAGCTTGCATCCAGGAGATAGCAGGTACGAACACCACTTTCGGCAGCCCTGAAGATGGTTTTCCGTGGTTTCCCATTTTCATGCCAGGCAAATGGTGGGGCTGTTCCTTAGTAAAGGCCACGGCCGCTTCCTTCCAACTCCTAGGCCTTTCCTGTCCCATCGTCACCATAAGACCTATCTGTATCGGTGCAACATAAAGCAAATTTTGAGAGCATTTTCAGGATTTGTGAAGGACTATGGGCAAGGTGCAGTGAGGCAATAAATGCACAGGTGCAACATTACGTTGTTATTTACCACTGTGTCTCTGTATCTTAGCTTGTATAATGTAAGTGTAAGTCCTCCAGGTTGCAGTATGCATATAGATTTTAATGGACCTTGCTGCCATATAGGAAAAGCAGTAATATCAGAGCGGATGGACAGATAGGTATGTAGATAGATAAATAAATGCCTGAGATGAGGAAAAATAGCAACCAAAAGAAGTATATGATACAGTTATTGCACAAGCCAGAGACTGTTTAAAATTTACTAGACATCTTATGGCCTGTACGCTCTTCTCAACAGAAAATTTCTGAAACTGCAATAATAAATTTACCTAAACCTTATTTAGGAAAATCCTTGAAGATTACAGATTCATAGATGTTGCTAGACTTCAAACTGAGCTACAGATAATTTACATACATCGAGCATCTGCTCTAGTGCTGATGTTCCACTGCAATTCATAACTGAACACAATTAAGAACAGACGTTCTGTGATGGTCTTCAACTATTGAAAATTCTTATGACTATACAAATAACTGGTGAAGCTAACAGGTGTTTCTCAATATTAAACAGAGAGAGAACATTTCTGGAAGACAGACTGACAGCTTTAGCAATGTTACCTATTGACCAACAATTCATTAGGGACATGGACAACTTCAGCAAGAAAGTTACCGACATATTTGCCTTTAAGGACAGAAGAATGGATTTTCTGCATTGACATATTGTATCACAAAGATTATAAAAGTATACTACATAATTTGTCAATTAAATGGACATACATTTCTATAAATGCAAATAGTTGTGTTATCAACATTCCATTATCAATATTTGTATAAGAAACCTAAGTTTATGCTGCAAACCCACTGAAAAATGTCACCAACCACCAGTGGCAGTAAGTGTTAATCAGCTCTAGAACATGAATTCAGAACCAGAATGTTCAGTTTACCCAAGCGTATTAAAACTAAATTACCTCGATCTAATTATTGTACAACACTAGTATAACAATAGTCAATATTTATTCTGCATTTGACTAAATTAAAGCCGTAACTCATTGATCCTACTTATTCTTTTCAAAAAGGTCTTCACCTCATGTACAAAATTCCAACCTCTCAGGAACCAATGATGGAAGCAACTGCACCATTCTTTAGAAATGGCATTTGAAATATCCTCTCTGAAGGAGTACAGACTCTTCTACTTTCTCAAACCTGTGGCAGTTCAGATGTTTGGAAAATTTAAAAAATACTGGTAGCCAGGTTTGGGCTGTATGTTGGCATTGTTGTGGCAAGTGAAAATTCTCACCCTTCAGACTTCTATCAGCATTTGGAATCTCTGGGAAGACTGACAGAGGTGCTCCATCTAGCAGTGACTGCTCTTTGTTCTTGATCAGAATATGACCAAGAGAGAGGAAATTGGCCACCATTTCCCAGCTTAAACTCCAGTATTACTTAATCTTCACACATGAATCATCATCAGACCACAAGCAAGCAACCTTGTAGTTTTACGTGACTGTTGGTATCGTGATCATAGTCGCAGGACCTCCAGTTTGACATAGAATCTGAACCACATGGACATGACTTTTCATTCAAAAATCCTACGTGCATTGGCTGAGATTCAAACTGTGGTCACCTTGGTGAGAAGCTAATGACTATGCCACTCAGCTATCATGCCCTTACATTGAAAGTTTAGGTCTCCAAAAGCCTCTTTTATTTCAGGTTATTTGATAAATTGAGCTTTTATCATCTGTGATGATGTGAAAACATTGAGAACTCCCACTCGAGATATCACCACTCCATTTTTACTGCCCTGTAGTATTGTACAACACATCTATAGATACAGTTCTTCCTTATATGGCAGCATTTGTGGAAAATTGCAGAACCCCCAGCAAACAAATTTTTAGAGAATCGTCTGTCCCTCCTTGACATTTGCAAGCCACGTGCTATCTAATGCTATTGTTACTATTTAAAGTTAAGAACTTCATATTTAGGTTCCGTATTGAAGCAGAATTCACATCAAAGAAAAGTACAATAAGTTCCACCTTTTCAATACATTATATTATGTGACAGTTTTACGTTACAGTTAAACCTTCACATTTTTTTATACACTCGGGACCGGTTTCGACAGTGTACCTGTCATCATCAGCCAAGAACAATTAATCGAGGACAATAAACCTTACAATACTTCAGGTATGATATAACAGTGAATATAAAATTATACATTATCTATCTACAAAAAGGTGTGAACATGTCCAGGTAAAAAATCACGATTTAAGAAAAATCATAGTCCTGTAGGGTGTACACTTATAAAATTTCTAATTAAAATAACGTGTTAAAAACCTGCTGTTATATTATAGCTATAGCAGAGATGATTTATAGGTGTAAATCTATGGAGTTTTGGCACTCAAGACATATAGCTATGTTTGACAAGTTAAAGTGTTCAAACATTTAGTTAAATGGTGTTCCACTTAGAATATGTGATACAGTTCAGCTGAGGTTATAGTAATATGTTTGTAGGCTTAGTTTGGTATTTTTAACACTCGGGACATATAGCCATGTGTGACAAGTTAAAAGTTGATAAAACATTTAGTTAATGGTGTTCCACTTAAAATATATGGTGAAGTTCAGCTGAAGCTACAACTTGGACTTGAGGAGCAGATAATTATGTAAAATATCAATATAAGTAGAAATGAACAATTTGAATGGGTCACTGCTTGTTGATGTAGATGATCAGCGAGTCCTATTAAACAATTATACATGTCGACATGTGGTTGTATATCATCTTGCTGAGAAGTAACAAAGGTCCTGGCTAAAATGGTGCTTGTAGATCTTATGTTGTAGGTTGTGATTACATAAATTGACTAGAAGGGATCCTGATCCAAGTCGGAACCTATAAGAAATAAAACGCGATATAAAGTTACCGTATTTAAGAAATGAAAGGGAGTTAAATTTCGCGAAGTATTGGTGAATGAGAAACTCACCTCAGGTGCCAAGTTGATGGTAGACGGAACGTAGTGGAACTGACAGGCTGAGGAGAGACGAGGCCTAGAAGGGAGCAGGGAGGGGCGGAGTTACTGAGTTAGGGGAAGGAGGCAACGCGGTAGAGGCGGGACTGTGATCAGGTGGGCGCGTGCGATGGTAGGGGAAATATGTAAGCGTGTATGTCGACATGTATAATTGTTTAATAGGACTCGCTGATCATCTACATCAACAAGCAGTGACCCATTCAAATTGTTCATTTCTACTTATATTGATATTTTACATAATTATCTGCTCCTCAAGTCCAAGTTGTAGCTTCAGCTGAACTTCACCATATATTTTAAGTGGAACACCATTAACTAAATGTTTTATCAACTTTTAACTTGTCACACATGGCTATATGTCCCGAGTGTTAAAAATACCAAACTAAGCCTACAAACATATTACTATAACCTCAGCTGAACTGTATCACATATTCTAAGTGGAACACCATTTAACTAAATGTTTGAACACTTTAACTTGTCAAACATAGCTATATGTCTTGAGTGCCAAAACTCCATAGATTTACACCTATAAATCATCTCTGCTATAGCTATAATATAACAGCAGGTTTTTAACACGTTATTTTAATTAGAAATTTTATAAGTGTACACCCTACAGGACTATGATTTTTCTTAAATCGTGATTTTTTACCTGGACATGTTCACACCTTTTTGTAGATAGATAATGTATAATTTTATATTCACTGTTATATCATACCTGAAGTATTGTAAGGTTTATTGTCCTCGATTAATTGTTCTTGGCTGATGATGACAGGTACACTGTCGAAACCGGTCCCGAGTGTATAAAAAAATGTGAAGGTTTAACTGTAACGTAAAACTGTCACATAATATAATGTATTGAAAAGGTGGAACTTATTGTACTTTTCTTTGATGTCTATTGTTACTAACCTTAAATAAGCTGCCTTGGGGGTTTATTCATAGAGTGTCTGATCCATGATCCCAAGTTTGTGGGTAAAGGTGGCTTATTTTTGAAGGGCAGAAAAAAATCTTGTAGCTCCATGTCACTGTTAGCACTCAGCATCACCAGAGAAAAAATTGGTCACAGAAAGTTTCCTGGAGAGGACGTGCTTTTCTGCTCGACATCAGCACAATCAGAAGACTGAAATTGGTAGGCCTGTATGGTATCTTATTTTTGAATTTCTCACTAAATATTTCCATTTAATTCTTCATTACTAACAAGTTAAAATGTTAAGTCATCACATTGCAATTTTGAGTCCGCAATGAACAGTCTAAAAGATGAGCATTTTAACAGTGGTGAAAAGTGAAAAGGTGGAGAAAAGTCCATTTGGCACTTCATGAAATACATGTCGGCATGTAGAAGATTTCTGGTGACATATTCGGTGTTTACCTGACAAAAGGAATTGAAGACTCAAGATACGTTTCTTTGCTATACGGTCAAAATGACACCAAATCAAAATGCCTGCACATCATACCTGAGGTCTATGATTATTTTATTATTAACAGTAATACAGCTAAGGAAATTGAAAGGCGATGCTCATGGTCTTTTGCAAACAAACAAAAAGCAAGAAAGAGAACACAAAACAAACTTACCTATAGTCGAAGGCAGGGATGGAGAACCTATGACATGCGTGCCACTATGTGAACACAATTTCTGTGGCACATCAGACAACATACTGAAAATGAAAACCTACAACCTGTTTTCCAGTCATTGACCGGGTCAGGGATGTAATGAATGAAGCAGATATAGGCTGTTAGTACGATGGGGTCGTCACTCCCAAAGTGATTTATTAATGAATGATAGATGCTATGAAATGAGAATGGAGAGTGTTGCTGGAATGAAAGATGACAGGGAAAACTGGAGTACCCGGAGAAAAACCTGTCCCACCTCTGCTTTGTCCAGCACAAATCTCACATGGAGTGACCATGATTTGAACCATGGTATCCAGTGGTGAGAGGCCGACGCGCTGCCGTCTGAGCCACGGAGGCTCCAGACAACATACTAACATATATCAATGTTTTTATCATGTAATAAACAGGTAAAAAATCTGGGAACATAGAATATTTTAACATTACGCTCATATAAAGAAGTATGTCTATTTAATTCTATGGCCATATTTTTAACAAATTTTCATACCCTATTCTTAAAATGTAATTTTCAGTGATATGTGCAAAATAAAATCATGAAACATTCAATCGAATGCATTTATATGTAATGCAATCTAATATCTAAGTCCACTGAGGGGTTTCATAGTGATTTTAAAGAAAAATAACCAATGGCACACACGACGGTATAAAGTAATAAACAAGACCTCAACTGACACTCTAGTCGGTAAAGGTTTGCCATCCCTGGTTTGAGGCTTCAGAAAGAAACAAAGTAGAGTAGAAAGAAACTGTCTCTGCACTAACAGATGCTTTTGTAAAAAACAATAAAATCAGACACAAAATAACTAACAGAAATATCAATACCAAGGGCATGTGCAAAACCTGGGATGATCTTATTTGGCTGAACCACCTGAATTTGTTTCTTGGAAAGGGATGGCTCTATACAGAGGCAAGTTAGAAGGTAAGCCATGACCCAACTGCATATATCCATAGGTGAACCCAAAGAATTGTTGATTTGCTCTGGGTCTACCCCAACTCATTTAATTCTTTTGTTTTCTTTTCAGTTTTTTCAAATTCTGTTTTAACCATGTAAAAACTCACTGTACAATTCTGTGCCAACGAAGAAATAATTCTTAACTATACCTGTTCATTTTAGTACTTTCTGCAGGGACGTTTGTTGCTCAGAGATCAGTGTATAGTAAGATGAGTTGCAAAATGTTACATAGTGAACCTGACAGTAGCTTCATATTTAAATTAAATAACTGGAAAAGTGACTGATGAATAAACAGTGATTTGTACAAAAATGTGGAAATTTTTCAGTTATAGCAGAAGCACAAGTAGTTCTTAATCTTATTCTTTAAAAAAGAATGAGAAATAGCTAATAAAACTGCAAAGTACAGTAGATTGTGCAAGATATTAGACGAGTCAATTTTGTTTCAGACCATGGTCTCAAAGAAGTTTTGTGCAATGTTCTTGGTTTGAACACTTACTCATATAGTCTACTTCTAGATACAATAACAAACAAAATTATCAAGTGATATGATATTAAGAGAGTTGAAATTATTATGTGAAATGAAACGCAATTTGTTAGCCTCAGTAGAGGCATTTGAACTGCACTATCTAAGTATAGCTATTTGGGGGCTATAGTGCATTGGATTACCTCAAAGTGAAAATATTATACAGTGGAACCTCAATTCTCCATCTTTTTTAGGGACCACATAAAAAAAGAGGGTACAATACGGGAAAACAGAAAATCTGGGAATGAATTAAAACCATCAACGATTTGGCTAAACATCACAATAACGAAATATGTATAATAATCTTTCAAACACTCCTGAACCAAATCAAACTACAGACGTAATGGACCTTGGCCTACCAAGCGACCACTGCTCAGGCCGAAGGCCCGCAGATTATGAGGTGACACATGGTCAGTGTGAAAAATCCTCTCTGCTGTTATTCCTGGCTCTCTAGTCCGGGTACCAGGTTGCCATCTCATCATTAGATAGCTCCTCAGCAGTGGCGTATACTGAGTCCAAGACATACGCTACCACTAGACTTAGGTTACCCCTTTTCGATGGTTGGTTTAGTGAATGTCAAGCCTTTTAAGAGTTTTGGGTGGCAGCTAATAGCCAACAGAGTAGCCTACTGCATTGTCAAAGCTGTTTCAGAAGCTACTGTCCTAGCCTCTGCTACTGTCAACGCTGAACACCTGATCAGTGGAGATGGTAGCCTAAGGTTTAGCAAATTAAAATCCGGCTTTGTGGCTAAATGGATAGAATGCTTGCCTTTTGGTACGATGGCCCCAGTTCAGTTTTCAGAATCAACCCCCTCGTACTGTTAATTCCCCTGGCTTGGGGACTGGGTGTTTATGACGTCTTTGCCATTAGTTTCATCCTCATTAGGTCACCACCAAGCCTATACAGATGCTGTGCAACATTATTATTATTATTATTATTATTATTATTATTATTATTATTATTATTATTATTATAATATACAAATTCTGAATTTTACAACATTACCAGGGGTCGTACGTATCATTCACTGGTTTATTAACTTCCTCGGGAGATCAGTGGTGGTCTCCGACCCATGATCACGGGTTCGATTCCAACCAACAAAAGAGAACGTTACACCTGAAAGATTGCATTTCATTTTAGCAGATCTACATATAAAAAGAAAACTAGATTACTCTTATAACAGCAACCCTGTAGTGTCTTCCTACAATGATGTAGAAGTAACGGGAGTGAAATATCAGCACTCCGTTATCTATATGATGTGAGGAAGTATGTACGATGAGGAACGCATGGTTGTTAGTTAGCAGTTGCGATCTTATAGACCGAAGCCTAACATACCTATCCCCCTGGTCCCCGCACCTATCGACCATACATCAGCAAGCCACGCTAGGTGGATCAAGGGGAGAGTGATGCAGAGTCTGGGCTGCAATATCTTTCTCCGATGCCTTGCTCTCAGAAATATGTGTGACATTTTTTTCTCATTGCAATGAAGTTTTGTAAATGGAAGAATGTGTCAGATGCATACATAATAATGTGCTTTAGATTTCCATCGTTCTCATTTGAGGTTTGGGCTTCACCGATAGCCTTGGTAGCCCTCAGTATACGCCACTGCTCCTCAGCTATTGGCAATCACGTAAGCTGAGTGGACCTAGAAGCAGCCTTCGTATCCAGGTAAAAATGCTGGACTTGGCCGGGATTGAACCTGGGGCCTTTGGATGAGAGGCAAGCACGCTAGACTGCGGGGTGCCTTCAAACATTAATTACAAGTTAATAATCTTCATGCTTTACTTCTTTCAGGTCAGCAACTTTGATCATGCCAGCTCATCGAAAAATATCTAATAAATAATGCCCACAAGTAGTTTTTAATTCTCCAATCTAAAAAAATAAAGCACATCCAATACAAACACGTCGAACATGATGGCGAAATCCCTTAAATTTATTTAATCCTCCACTGTAATTTGGTCACCGGTACACTGTTTGTAGTAATTTGTTAAGAAGAAAGCCATGGTTTCCAGTGTTCACTCAGTTAAATGCAACTTAAAAGCTTTTCAGTTTGTCGAACACGCAAGATCGATATAAATATTACACTATAACATACCTGTAAAAAAAAAAAAAAAAAAACCACATTATTAAACAAAGAATGACCGGGCAAGTTGGCCGTGCGGTTAGGGGTGTGCAGCTGTGAGCTCGCATCTGGGAGATAGTGGGTTCGAACCCCACTCAGCAGCCCTGAAAAAAGTTTTCCGTGGTTTCCCATTTTCACACCAGGCAATTGCTGGGGCTGTACCTTAATTAAGGCCATGGCCGCTTCCTTCCACTTCCTAGGCCTTTCCTGTTCCATCGTCGCCATAAGACTTATCTATGTCGGTGCGACGTAAAGCAAAAAAAAAAACATAGAATGACATGTTTCGTCTTAAAAGAACACATCAGATACTATCAAGTTACACTCAATATTTGGAAATATTTATGTTTATTTCTGTCCAAACACCTAGGAATTTGAAATTTGTAACTTATCTTAACGAAGTCCTGCTTTGTCTTCACTCCAGCATACAATGAATATAAACATTTCCAAATACTGAGTGTGACTTGATAGAATCTGATGTTGTTTTTAAGAACAAAACATGTCATTCCTTGTTTAATAGTGTGTACTTTTCTTCCTTGTTTAGTAGTGTGTTTTTTACAGGTATGTTATAGTGTAATATTCATATTGAATTTGCATGTTTGACAGACTGAAAAGCTTTTTAGTTGCATTGTTTGTAGTTTCTAGAAGTCGTATGCCACATAAATTAGGCCTGCATTGACTTTTAAGTGTTATATTGAACTCGAGAATATGGTTTTTGAATGTAGTATCGATTCTCAAAATTTCTTGAATGCATTAACTTATATTCAATTCTTCCCGTCACTAATCACAAGCAAATTGAAAAGAAAAAACCTCAAAATTCCAGAATGTCGGTATATTTGTGACCTAGAGCTCAGCTGGATAGTGCATTGAGACATTTGCTGCACAAGCCAGTACAGGTGAGAAATTATACAAACTTTTTAAATGTAATGCTGCGCATGTTGTTTATTATGGCTAGCCCGGATTCTAATCCATCAGCTTTCTTGCGTTCCAGTATAGTTGAGTGAGATTTCCTGAAGTTCTGGCTGTCATATCAAGTCTGTTGCAATGTAGCAGGTGTTCCTCATCCAGTTTGCTTCCAGTGTGCATTTTTCCGATCTCAGGATGTTGATTCGTTTCAGATCAGCTGCAAGACAGTCGTGGCCAGTGTTAAGTCTAAAGAAGGCTACAGCTTCTCTTCTTGGTTTTATTTTATACTGATCCCATTTAGCATCAAGATCCTTACATAACTTGGTTTCTGCTGTTTTCTTTGCCATTTCTTCATGCCTGTTTTTAATAGTATTCTTTAGAATCCTTTTTTTCTGACATAAAATCAGTCTGACTGGTAGGTTGTTGTAGTGTGGTACCTTTTTTTGACTAATTTGTCTGACTTTTCCTTACTCTTTATTCCAACACGATTAGGAATCTTCTGAAATGAGATCTGTTTGTGGAGTCTTTGGAGGGTTTTTATCATACATAGAATTTCTTTCGGTTCTTTATTTTGAGACATTATTTGAAAAGATGACTTGGATGGCTGCTTTTGAATCTGTAAGGATAACAAATTTTTGGTAATCATTGTTTCTGCTTAATAACTGTTGTAGTGCATGGGAAATTTCTCTTGTCTGTGCATCAAAATTTGTTTTGTTAAGACCTACTGGGAAGTGGAGTGAGAAGAGAGATGAATGTATTCCTGCCCCAGTTCTGTTTCCCTTGTCCTGTGAGCCATCTGTATATATATTTTTAGCCATTGATTAGACGGATATCTTCCTTCTATTGTACAGAGGGCCAGCTGTTTTAGATCATATGGTGAACAGTCTTTCTTGCAGGCCTCTTCTAGCAAAGTAAGATCTGCAGTCACTTGCATATATTCAAAGGGGCTGACTGGCATACAGAGTGCTTCAAGTTTTATTTGCAGATTGCTCTTATTTATACATACGGTATTCTTTGGCAAGACTCAAAGGATCTGTTTGCGTTTTAAGATTGGGGCTAGTAACTGGTTTTTTTGGCCCGGGTCATTTGAGGTAGCCTGTGTAAGCTGAGTTATGCGTTGGCTGTTTGTTGTTTCATCTCTTCTTCTATTGGTAAGTTGTAGGTACACAACTGTAAGGCGGTTACAGGTGTGGTTTTTATTGCGCCTGTTATGATTTGTAGGGCATTGTTCTGACACCTCTCAAGGTGATCAATGTTTGAGTGAGGTGCTGTGGTAAGTACTTCACTGCCATATTTTATAATAGGTTTGATGTAAATGTTGTAGGTTCTGTTGAGTGTGTCTTTAGTGCTCTCCCAAGTAGCTCCTGCTAGTCTCTTCAGCAATTTCATCCGTTTGTTTACTTTCTCCTCCACATGTTGTATGTTTTTTGTCCAGTTCAGCTTATTGTCCATGATGATGGTGCTTTCACTTTTTGGAAGTTCCTGATCACTGAATTTTAGACTGAAAGTAGGATTGCGATGTCTCAGGAAGAAAAATGGATATACTGTTTTAGTAGTATTGATTTCCGTATTGTTATTTTCAGTCCAGTTTTTAAGTTTTATAAGTGCCTGGTTCATTCTGTATTCAAGAAGCATTTGCTGATTTGGGCTGTTATGTGTTGTGGTCCAAATGATAACATCATCTGCAAACATGCTGATATTCACATCACTTACTTCCTTTATTGTTGTTGGAAGATCATTGATGTACACATTGAATAATGTTGTGCTTAATACAGCTCCTTGTGGGAGACCTAGTTTTGATTGCTTGCACTCTGAAGTTTTGTTGCTGTAATGAACATTGATCATTCTTTGGGAAAGGAATCTTGAAAAACACTTTAACATGCGTCCATTTACTTTGAATCTTGACAAGCTTTTTTAACAGCATGTTTCGCCATACAGTATCATCAGCTCCTTTAAAATCAATGAAAACTGCAAGAACACTTTCCCTTTGTTAACGGCCTCCTTCACAGCTTGTGTAAATCTCATTATCTGATGGGACATGGACCTGTTTTGTCTGAATCCTGCTTGTTCTTCTGATAGGAGAGATTTTGTTTCCAAGTACCACTTGAGTCTATTTGTAATCATCCTTTCTAAAATTTTTACCAGAATGGAGGTAAGTGCTATAGGTCAGTACGAGGGGACTTGGTTTTTTGGCTTGCCCAGTTTTAGAATTGGAATGATAGTTGCTTTTGTCCAGTTGTTTGGTAGGTTTTCATTTGATGTCCAAAATTTGTCAAATATTTGCAGCAGTATGTTAAGAGCAGTCCGGCCCCGCAGTGTAGGCGGCAACGCGTCCGCCTGTCAACCGGCGGCCCCAGGTTCGATTCCTGGGGGGTCAGGGGTTTTTAATTGTAAATGATTAATATCCCTGGCCTGAGGACTGGGTGTTTGTGTCATCCTTAGCGTTCCTTTCCTCACATTCAACACTCTACACTTCCAATTACACGCAGGTTCATATCATATGGTGCAAGTAGGGTCAAAAGATCTCTATAGGTTGATGCCCCGAACAAATAACAAAAAAAAGTTAAGAGCAGATGGTCCAAGGTTTTTTATGAATTCTGGGCATATCTCATCGGGTCCTGGTTGTTTTCTGCCTTGTGGGTTTTTTATCGCTAACATTAACTCTTCTATGGATAATTCATTATAAAAGATGTCTTCTGCAATATTATTCATGAATTTTTTCACTATTTGTTTGAGGGTCTTGTCATCTTCCTTTTTCTGTCTTGATAACCTATTTGAAGTGTAATGTTTACAGAAGTGGTTTGCTATTTTGTGACGATCTGTATTTTCCTTCTCATTTATCATATAAAGAGCCCTCATCTGTTTCTGTGGGACGAAATATTTTTACCTCCAACCACAAGTCCGTTGAAGCAACTTTCACTCTCACCCCTTCCCGTGCTCTGAGATGTCATCGACCTGTCCTTACGAGCTCTGTGCCTGTGTGGCGTAAAGTTGACTGGCAGACTGTGAATCATACCCTGTCCCTGTTACCATGGCATTTGTTCCATGTGGATGAAGTTCAAGATGCGGTGGACTTATATTATGATTGGACGCTTGCTGTGATCTGTGACCTCATTCCTACTCGTTCGATGTCCAGAAAATTCCCCCCATGGAAGAAGAGTGATACTAAAAGTGCTGAACTAAAAAAATCGGTAGCCTGGAGATAATGGAAGAATGCGCCCTCCGAGATAAATTATAAAATATTCTCTGACCTTCGCAAACACCACAAGTATTTATTAAGGCGGGATTACTCAGACTATATTAACGGAGCCTGCCTTGAAGTAAGACACAACAGTAAAAGGTTCTGGTCACTTATAAATAACAGAAGAGACAATAAACGAATACCGGAAGTAGTAACCTGGGACCAGTCTGTAGCCAGTGGAGCAGACAATCCTGAATTATTCAATGAATATTTTACCTCTAATTTTGTTAAACCTGTGCAGTATGCTGATTTTCCTAAAATCAAACCTGTTACTTCCCATAACCTCAGTAATATTTCCACCACTGAATCTGAAGTGTACTCCCTACTTTCGTCTTTGTCAGAAAATAAACCCACTGGTCCTGATGGTCTTAGTCCTATCTTTCTTAAGAATACAGCAGTAACTCTTTCATACCCTATTAGTGTGATATTCAATCGGTGCTTCTCAGTCGGCTACTTTCCGAGCTCCTGGAAACTTGCTTATTCTTAAAGGTGGACAGAAGTCGGATATTGCAAATTATCGCCCGGTCTCTATATTACCTGCTTTATCAATCATTTGTGAAAGGATCATCCATCAGCATTTGCTTGCGTTTACAATTTCATATATATCCCCTCAGCAGCATGGTTTCCTTTCTGGAAGCTCCTGCGTAACTAACTTGGCTATCCTCCTCCATCATGCCACGTCTGCCATCCACATCAACTTGATGTATGCTATATCTAGGCTCACACGCTTCTTGCACACAAACTTTCTGAATGGTTTAACGTGCATGGGAGACTCCTAGCTCAGCTTTCTGAGCGAAAGACTACAGCACGTTGTCCTTGATGGATGGATGCAGTTCTTCTCTCACCACCAACCTCTCTGGTGTCCCGCAGGGTAGTGTCCTAGGTCCACTTCTTTTTGCCCTGTTTATTGATGACCTTATTGATACTGTTTTTCACCATTCATGTGAAATACTTCTCTTTGCTGAAGATGATTGTAAAATCTTCAAGCAGATCGATTCTCCTACAGATACAATCCAATTGCAAAACGCACTTGATTCACTGTCAGGTTGGTGTACTACATGGCGTCTTAAACCTCATTCCTCCAAGTGTTCCACCATTTCGTTCATACTTCGTAAATCCCCTGTTCTACAAGAATATCACCTACTGAACCAACTGATTGCTCTTGTTGACAATCAAAAAGAGGAGTGCATTTTGACAGTAAATTGTTGTTTGTCTCGCACATAAACAGGGTTACCTCACGTGCTATGTCACTCCTTGGTTTACTGTACAGGTTTTCTGACATCACAGATGTAAATATCCTCAGAGCATTCTACGTTTCCTGTATCTTACCTATTGTTGAATACGCCTCTCCAGTCTAGTCCATTTCTGCTTCTTCGACAGGAGCTTTTTAATTAGATATCAGGAACATGTTAATGCAGAGAAATACAGAAGGTATTCTGCTATGGGAGCTCATATGAAGGAGGCAAATCACAATTTCACTAACATCAGACAAGATCTCCAAATTATCAGTAGGATTAATAAAGGAAGTTTAATGAATAACCTAGAAAACATTCACATTACTCTCGATAAACTAGAGAACAGGGAACGGAATCTAAACGAAACGAACGAAAAAAAACCTCCTATACGAACAATTCAGTAAATACGTGGAAATGGTAAACAGTAAACAAACAAGACTAACAAATGAAATACTCGAACACGACGTCACTGAAAC
Organism: Anabrus simplex; assembly: GCF_040414725.1. Taxonomy (NCBI): domain Eukaryota; kingdom Metazoa; phylum Arthropoda; class Insecta; order Orthoptera; family Tettigoniidae; genus Anabrus; species Anabrus simplex. Next base: position 544,862,972 of record NC_090265.1, on the reverse strand, counting down.
ACAACCAGTAATCCCTCCCCCCTCACAAGACGTACTAGATGACGACACAACTCTACTTCCCCTTCCTCCGGAATATTCCACGAACAACCAGACCATGCCACACCGCTATCACACTAGGTCGTGCACGAAGGCAGTTCTCCAAGGCAACGCGGATTAAACATTTGCCAGACAAGGTAAGTCAAGGCCACGCAATCTCGAATACAAATATCTACCCGCTACCTATTTAGAATTCGGAGCTTTGTACTTTTATCATATGTCATATTTTAATATATTACGATCTCCTGCTGGTTACAGATCGTGAGGCAAGCTGCCCGAATCAGATCGCCATTTTATATAACAGAAGCCACCACAGGGTTTTAGCAAGTTAAACGACTAACACAATTTCTTTTATCACATTCCGAAGAGCAATTCTCGGAAGTTAAACAGTCAACACGGCCTTTTAACCACAAGAATATCACTCAAGGAAGTTATTAAATATAAACAACAAATACCTGAAGACTGGTGCATATGACATAAACTTTCATTCAAGCACAAGTGTTTTTGAATAAGTGCCTTACCATAGACACTTTAGAATATTTTAAAGTATGTTTATTAAAAACAAAGTGTTTAACATCACCACAGACGCGAATTTTAATTAAGTTAATATTTTCTCACAAATGCCTGAAGATTATTACAAACACAAACTTTTTATTCACGCCACCTGATGTTATCAAAAAGAATTTTACCACAGACGCTTTTAAATATTTTATATATGTTTTTCATCATTTAAGTTTTTAAACACAATTGTAAACTGTAATTTAAGTATCATTCACATAAATCTCCTTACCACCAAACCCCCCCCCCCCCCCCCCCACCATCTTCCATTTCATTTAAAGCATCTTGAACAATAGTTTTTAGATTCCCATGGGATATAGTTTTAAGATCCAATGTGCTTGCTTTTAAATGTTATCATCTAAGATTTTTTATATACAGCTGAAGATGACCACTAAGTGGTTGAAACATGTACTGTGTTTGTTAATGTATTTTTAAGTTTGCCAAAGGCAAAAGAAATAAAGTATCGATTAGGTGGCTTTTTAGATTAATTTGTTGATTATACTCATCGATACGGCCATGAAGTGGACAGCTTGCAATTCCAGTAGAGCTGTCGAAATGTGCTGTCTCCTTCCAATTGTCACGGCCACATTCTGCTTTATGATTTTCAGGGTTTCTCTAAATAATGCCAGCCGAATGCAATGCTAAGATGGTCCATTTTGCAAGTTCATCACCTATCGCTTCCCCAGTTAAGTACTTGCGCTAATTACCACAACGATGGGGTTCTAATGTCAAGATCCATAGGTATGTTGTAGCCATCTTTTGTGAGATACTGTTTCTTGAAAAACACTTGATCGGGGATTTAGCGTTAATGGAACTGAAATTTCTGGATGGTTGATGCAGAAAATAGTTTCTTTGGAAAACAGATAATCCAGGATTTTAAAACATGATTTAATTAGGGTGCTCGCAGGACCACGTAATTTCAAGAAATAATCCAGGAAAACGTAATTTCCATGAACGGATAATCGAAGTTCCACTGTAGTTCATTTCTAAAAACTAAGCTGGTCACAGAGAAACAAGTATAGTGAAAATACTGGGAATAAGCAGAAATATCTTGTTGATTTGTTAGGAGTTTCTTTGTCTGCATCAAGAACAAAAATAACGAATAGTGATTCAGTCACTGCAGCTGCCACATTGGCAAGATGCAAGTGGAAGAAAGTGAAATGTGGAAAACAGTAATTGAACATGGAACCTTCTGAAAGACAGACTAGGCCTACTACCATAGCCAAAGCACAACTTTAAAATCAAGCAGAAATGGTGAACCTTGTTTGACAAATATCAGTTTTCGTTGGTAGCAAATGGTCCTCCAAGTAAATGCTACAAACATGCCGGTAGCTGACTGGTAACACTTTTGGTTTATGTATGGTACCGTAACTAAAAACTGAAGTGGTGATGTATGGCAAAAGCTTAACTCATCCTTGTTCAAATGAAGCATTACCTCTGACTGTAAAGGCACAGGCAAATATATATGGGTAACACTACAGGACTCTGTCCATTTAGTAGAATACAAACTTTATCACAATGAATAGAATTAGATATCAATTGTCTACATCATATATGATGAACAAGATAGCAAAATTTCTCTGAGATTAACAGTTTACAAGTTATATGCATTCTGGTTAACAAATAATATTAAATGATTTTATGTGACATCATTACAATACTGACAAAATAGATCAACAGAAAAGCCTTGAAGAAAAACTTTGTTGTACATCAATGAAAATGTTATCCCTAAAACTAATGAAAATCACAGGAGTGAAATAATGAAATATGATCATTTTCTTAAATTCTGTTAATAATGACTGGGAGTTCTCTCTTACTGTACAGCAGCAATAAAACTCATCAAATATTTTACTGTAGAGAACAAAGAAAGCATGAAGGTGAATGGTGTAGGATTTCTTTGTAAATGTCCAAAAATATTTTCCTTCTCACCAAAGTATTTCTTATTTTTAACTTCTCCATTCTGCTGATATCAATTACTATGACAGCAACAATTCATAATTGCCAGGACCAAGAGTGTTTCTAGAATAAACTGCAATATAACAATGGACAACTAAATAACGTGGGGGTTGGTTCTTTCAACAATTTATGATTTATGATTCAACAAACCTGAAATGATGATTCTTCTTCAGCTCCCCACACTATGGTGGGGTTGCAGGTGCAATCTGTGTTCCGGACCTTGTTTTACAGCTGGAAAGCCCTTCCTGATGCTGACCCTACATGGAGGGATTATTCTCTACTACATGTTTCTGTGGTGGCTGGTAGTGTGGTAAACACTCAGTCCCCAAGTTAGAGGAATTAACCAGATGCAACAAATGTCCATGGCCTGGTTGGGATCTAAAACTGGACCTTCTGACCATTCAACCAAGCAGCAGGACAAAAACCTGAAATGACATGAATTTTACAATGAACTATTGTGTGGTGCAGGCACACTGAGCCTAAAGGCCAATCTAACAAATTCCAGCATGGATATAAGAGGTGCTTTTTTTTTTAAATATAAATATAATAAAAATACACTGACTCAGCACAATGGAAAGGAACTTCAGACTGAACTTGTGAAACAGTAGGTAAAGCGCAGCCTTAGATTGCTTAGATGACTTTGCATATGAAGTTTGTCCACTTGGTGTCAACGTAACTACAGAAGATGAAAATCACACAAGTATTTTTCATCCATTGTTCTAGAGCTGTATCTTAACAATTAAACAAAACTGAAATAAATCTTCTGCTATAAGAAAAAGTGTTTGTCAAAATGTGCATTAGTATAAATGTTGACATCCAATATTAGCATTCTAGGGTTAAGAGTGTATGTGTTGCATGTGCTTTAGACATAACTTTGTTAGTACAGTGAGTTTTTTGTTGATCGGCTGGCAAGCACGCTGAGCCTGCCTGCTGTACATTCATCACTTACCCCCTCTGTGACACAGCAATTCCCTCACTTTCCGAGTTGTGTTCTGTGCTTAGAATGTTTAACAAGTGTCGATCTATTGCTCCAATTGTTCTTGAGTTAGGAAGTGTTAGTTTGGGGTATAATTCTCAAAATGCCTCCACATGTGTACACAGTATAATATTTCTTTTACAATCTGCTTTACGTCTCACTGACCTAGAAAGAAAGTGACCGTGGCTGTAATTAAGGTACAGTAACCTGGTGATATGGGAATATTAGTATCAAATCCATACTTTGAGGTCAATGAGGTGAATTTTGACACTCTGGATGCCATTTAAGTACAAATTGAGTCTCCATTGGTATGCGGGTCATAAAATGGTGAGAAAGAAAATGTCCAAAATGACAAAGATTAATATTGAATATACAGTTTTCAGGTTCACTAGGCTGACTGGTGACAGTTGCAATGACAGTTGGTATCGTGTACTTCATATCTGAAGTACAACGTGTAAATACACTCAGTTATCATTTATTTTTATTATTTGAAAGGATCAATCAATCAATCAATCAATCAATCAATCAATCAATCAATCAATCAATCAATCAATCAATCAATCAATCAATCAATCAATCAATCAATCAATCCTGATCTGCATCTATACTGACTTACCAAATGTCATGGGATAGTCGCCTAATAGAATGTGGGGCTTCCTCTGGCCCTGCGAACTACAGTGATACGCCGTGGAAGTGAGTCGACAAGTGTCAGGTAGTCCTCTGGATGCAGCTGACACCAAATCGTTTGCAGAGTGGCCGCCAATGCTGGTCTGTTCGTGGGTGCAGGATCCATGGCACGTAGCCTGCGTTCCAGGACATCCCAGATATGCTCTATAGGGTTCATATCAGGGCTCCTGGGTGGCCATGGCAGTCATTGGACCTCCGTTGCATGTTCCTCAAACCATTCCTGGGCGATGTGGGAGCGATGTGGCAGTGAGTTATCATCTTGAAACACAGCAGAACCCGTCTGGGCGCTGGAAGGTCAAAAATGGGTGGAGATGGTCTCCGAGCAGCTCAACAAACTGCGTTCCATTCAAAGTCTCTTCCAGAACAACTCGGGGGCCCATTCCATACCAGGAAAATGCACCCCAGACCATATCACCAGTGCCCTGGACCACACCTTCGAGGCAGGTGGGATCCATCGCTTCATGTGGTCTGCGCCATACACGGTGCCTCCCATCGGCACGGTGCAGTTGAAATCGTTATTCGTCCGACCATATCACGTTACGCCACTGTTCCAGTGTCCATCCCTGGTGAATGACGAGGGTGGCTGGACAACCGCTCGTTCGTCTGTTATGGACGGCGACATCCGCATTCAACCATTTACGATACACCCTGGACACGGCTGATCGTGTGAAACCGAATTACCGCACCACTTCCGAAATCGCACTTCCCATCCGTCGGGCACCGACCACCATACCCCGTTCGAACGGTGTCAGCTCACGACGACGTTCCATGTTACACCTGTCACATGCACAGCCACTGCTCACAAGGTCTCCTATACAACTGCCGCTGGCACAGGGGGCGTGTGGTGTGCAGACAACACACCTGCGCATCAGTGCTCCGCTATCCCATGACATTTGCTCAGTCAGTGTACTTCCCAGACAATCTGGGCAGCCACAAGGACAAAACAAACACGCAAACAATAATAATCTAAAACTAAAACTTTAAATTAAATACACAACAATAACTCTAAAGCTACAAAATAGTTTGTAAAAACTGAGTGAGTGGCTGAGCGGTCTGGCTCACGTAGCTGTCAGTTTTCATTCTTTAGACAGTGGGTGCGAACCCCACTGGCAGCAGCTCTGAAGGTAGTTTTCCATGGTTTCCTATTTTCACACCAGGCAAATGCTGGAGGCTGTACCTTAATTAAGGCCATGGTCACTTCCTTCCTTCCCACTCCTAGCTAGCCCTTTCCTTTTCCATCGTCACCATAAGAATCTGTGTCGGTGTGATGTCAAACAAACTGTGAAAAATGAAAACAAATCTTAAAATATCAATCAATGTCACAATAAAGAAATCTACAAAATCTCACTTTACACATAATTAACAGGTAATACAAATCCTAAAATTAAAAGTTCAGAAAAGTATCCGGGCAGCGCATGGAACAATTTTATATCAAGAAACGTTATGTAATCTATTTATAATGAATTACTTTGGAAAATACAACAGTTACCCTATTTTTCAGAAATACTTTATTTGATATAACTGAAATGTATGAAATGGGGCTCCTTGGCTGAATGGTCAGTGTTGTGGCCTTAGGTTCAGAGGACCCCAGGTTCAATTCCCAGCCAAGCCACAGATTTTAACCACATCTATTCCTCTAGCTTAGGGGCTGCATGTTTCTCTTTGTCTTAATACTGTATTCATTTAAGTAAAACACATCACACTACAAACCACCGCACAAATACACTACTTCCCTTTACATAGAACTGGTGTCATCAAAGGCATCTGGTCATAAAACTGGGCTTGATCCAAACTTAGTGTCAAGGGAAAAGGCCAGGAAGAATAAGAATACGAAAAACCAACATTTTTTTGAATGTTTATTCAATTATCAGTATAAAATTTTCTGAAAGGATACTGATGCAATTTTAAGGTGTTTTACTTCTTTTCTTGTAAACATTAAATGTCATGTAAGGATTTCAAATTGCAATTGCCTGACACTTGTCAAATTTCTCTGATATTCTCATAAAAATGAACTCTCTTTTTAAAAAACAGACACTATCAAGTAGTTCCTACTACACTCACCTTGTCTGCAAAGGCACAAGATAATGATCCCGATTAACAAATTACATTAATATTGAACCCAATGGCATATTCAGTATACAAATGATTGAATAGCTTGCATCACTTTAAAATGTAACATAATAAAAGAAACAAATCAATATAGTACAAAAACACTTCAATATTAGTATTTTTTAAAAAATGGGATAACAGTTGGACATACAGACATACATACATACATACATGCATACATACATGATGCTCAACAGTCCTAAAGTAGTTTATCAGAAAATGATTGCAGCATTTATAACAATAAGAAATGGCAGTGCAATGACATGTACAAGAAAGGGGCAGAGGCACAAACTTGGTACAAACATTGAGGGTATTGGAATTTAACACTTGAAATATAATTTATAAACAAAAATGGCTGTCATTCCTTTTTGAAAGTGTCACCCTCATTAAACCCGTTAAGGACCATTCAGTAGCAAATGACTTGTGAATTTTGATAAGCATGTTATTATTAGTTTACCAAAGTTACAAGTCTAGCAATGATATACATGTTGATTCCCATAGGGAACCTGAAATTCTTGTTCTGAATGAGTAAATTTATAATACCAATATAGTTGGTCCGTTATTGGACATTATAAAGTTTCCAGCTAACTCATTCCTGGTTGCCAGCATTTTGCCTCAGTGTGCTAAGTTGGCCTCATCAGTTGGTAGATACCACACCTGCCAAGACGCATGGCTAGTGCATACCGTGAAAATGGGACAAAGTCTCTCATAGTTCATTGGCACTGCCGGAGGCTCCAAATAGCCTACGCAGTGGCCTACACGGTATGCACTAGCCATGCGTCTTGGTAGGTGTGCTATTTACCAACTGATGGGCCCAACTTAGCACACTGGGGAGAAACGCTGGCAACCAGGAATGAGTTAGCTGAAAAATTTATAATGTCCGATAACGGACCAACTACAGTATATTGGTATTATTAAGTCTGGTAATATCATGATTAAGATTTAAAATTTGCCATTATTATTATTATTATTATTATTATTATTACTACAGTAGTACACACTGGGTAAGCATGCCCCTTCCCATGAATACACTGCAGGGAGAGGAAAGGCGAATACCCTGAGCATCACAGAGTTAGTACCTATGGAATGAGTTGACTAAAAATAAAACTGAAAATCTTCAAAAATATGTTAGTACAAAACAAGTAGAAATGCAATATTCTAGTGTAAATATGCCACTAGTTTCACATATAAATGTAGAATCTATAGGTTTATAAACTAAATCTAATTGTCACTACTTTTCTAGCTTTTGGGAGAGGCCATGGTTCCAGAATTTTGTCTTACAGGAGATCCTTTATGTGCTAGTAAATCTACTGACACAATTTAACATATTTGAGCATGTCAAATATCACCAGACTGAGCCAAGATTGAACCCACCAACTTGAGTTCAAACGCCTGGTAAGAACTAAAGCTAACTAATTTGTCTCTAACATGCTCATAATTAACTATGTGATTCAAGTCTACTGATTACTAAAATTACCTTTAGTAGTTTCTAAAATTTACACCTTACAGTAAGATGAAGTGTAACCCATGACCATATGTTCTATAAGAATAATGATTACAAGCTATAAAATAGATATAAAAGTTATTTAAGAAGATCAACACAGCCATTGCATGACTTATTGCTGTATCATTAAAGTAACAGCTTAGATACAGACAATATTTACAGCAGAATGCCAAGGAAGCAGTTACTTATTTACATCATACCATCACTATTTTTGAATGACTTTCACAACCATGACATATTTACAAGATGAGGTATATCTAACAGAGTCTACTAGGTACAATGCTAGGTGAAATTTGTTTAATTTGTAATTTATTTAAACACTGCCTTTTACAGAGGTTGCCTCCAATACAAAAGTCACTTATGAAGGTGCTTTGTGAATAAATTTCACTTTCAAGAAACATAATATTGGTAGTAAAAAAAAGGGTCAAGGCCACTTTAAGATGGGGAAAAAGGAACCAACGAAAGTCCAGTTAGCATTTTCAATAAGCTTATATACTACATATTATATCATGTATATGATGAAAATGCAATTGAAGGCTGAATTCATAGGGAATGGTAACTTTTTTATTCACCAATTATTACTCTTTGTTCTTAACCTAGAAGAAACTCTACAAATAAAGTACAAGTCAAGGAGACCTTGGAAACCAGTTCTTGTATCCTTAGGTCAAAGGTATGTTAAGACTGATGAAGAGATTGTAGAAACAGTGACGATTTCTAATTTAAAGGGCAAAACAATATGATGATGATTGTTGTTTAAACGAACCTAACAGCTAGGTTATCAGCCCCAACACAGATATAATTATTATCCGACAGTGCCTTCTATTTTTCTGGGAAATGATTGTATAGTACAAATTCTTTCAAAATGACTAAGTTGAAAGAGCTGAAAATATGATCACTAAGGGGATTCAAACCCGAATCTCTCACTTTCCAGACAGGTGTGGATATTTTAATATGACACACAGGATGTCCCATGGCTGATTAGTTACCATTCTGGTCTTCATACTGTTGGGTTAAAATCCCTAAATCATGAAGTTTTAACCATGTACAGCTAATTCCTGTGGCTTAGACACTGCTATTATTTGAAGAGTGACAAAACAAAGCAATTAAGTGCCAAAGGAATGTTTAGAAGGATTAAAAAAAAGAAGACTGTCTGCCAGTAAATGTTCAAATATCTTTTTATTATTAAACTGTTTATTCCTTTGAAAACTACCAGTATCAACAAATGAACAATAGAATGTGCAGTGAGGGGGGAGAGAAAAGAAAAGAAATAAGGCTTTTATAAACATGGTAGTATAGAAATTATCCGAGTCCTTATGGACTTTGAAGTACGGATCTGATTTGTTGGTATAACCTAATGGTCTAAATAAATCTGCTCAGTTACTTTTGAACTCTCAAGATACCTTCAAACAAAAACTTATTTTCTTCACTCAAAAATTTGAGCATAGCACCAATGTCAGCTTTTTTAGACACAGACAAGAGGTACAACACCTGGTAAAGCTAACATTTCTGCATCTTTGTAAGATTAATGGTGTCTCCTGGTTTTTTGCACGGTACAGGCTCACTACAAGTTCTTTTGTAAAAATTCACACCAGTATCTTCTTTGCTGACTCATACACGTGATGCCTTACTAATACCAAATATGTAGGTGCCAATATATTTTGATGAGGCACTATCAAAATTAAAAGTTCTCCTTCCCAATATCCAACACCTTGTATGGTCATGAAGGCCTCGCAGTTGTAACAGCATCCTTGTAGTCTTCTACACTGTGTAGTTTACAGTGATTCATGCATTTCTCTGTCAGACCAAAGTAGAGATCTAAACCAGAAAAATAATTACTGCTATGTACACATTTCCTTTTATTCTAGCTTCACTTTCCACTTTTTATACATTTCTTAGCAAAGCTTTCTTGTTTATTTTAATGGTTAACAAACACACTTACTACACTAAAATGGGTAGCGTTCAACACAACACAGGCATCTGTAGCTGTGAGTTGTTACAATGGTGTGTGTGTGTGTGTGTGTGTGTGTGTGTGTGTGTGTGTGTGTGTGTGTGTGTGTGTGTGTGTGTGTGTGTGGCATACAGATCATGTACAGGTGCAAAATAGCTATGGATATAGCACAAATGTCATTTGTTGATGCACTTTAAAAATAGAAATGAAGAGAATTTGGATGCAGAACACTCAGTACAGCACTGGCACTAAATTAACTGGATTTGATATATTTTGGCACTTAGATCACTTGGCACTACCACTCTTCATCTAACATACATTCAGCTCTAAAACACATTGACAGAAAGGTAACATACTTTGGAAAGCATGCTTGTCATGGTACATTCAATGCACATATAGATTCACAGTACGAGGTGCATTCAAGTTCTAAGGCCTCCGATTTTTTTTCTCCAGACTGAAAAGAAATAGAAACATGTGCATTGTTTTAAAATGAGCCCGCGTTCGTTGTCAAAACGTCACAGAGATGGCAGCACTATACGACAGATGGAATTTTAGCGCCAGCCGCGAGAATGAGAACTGTTTTAGATACTTAAAATGGCGACGTTTTCCTTACTTGAACAGCGTACAATCATTCGTTTTTTGAATTTGCGTGGTGTGACACCAATTGAAATTCATCGACAGTTGAAGGAGACATGTGGTGATGGAGTTATGAATGTGTCGAAGGTGCGTTCGTGGGTGCGACAGTTTAATGAAGGCAAAACATCGTGTGACAACAAGCCGAAACAACCTCGGGCTCGCACAAGCCGGTCTGACGACATGATCGAGAAATTGGAGAGAATTGTTTTCGGGGATCGCCGAATGACTGTTGAACAGATCGCCTCCAGTGTTGGCATTTCCGTGGGTTCTGTGCACACAATCCTGCATGACGACCTGAAAATGCGAAAAGTGTCATCCAGGTGGGTGCCACGAATGCCCGTGTGGCATGTTGCCAAGCAATGTTGACGCGCAACGACAGCATGAATGGGACTTTCTTTTCGTCGATTGTGACAATGGATGAGACGATTTTCCAACAATGAAAGACACTCTCCGTGGCCGCACATTCACCAGCAGTGCTGCTATTGCCTCAGCGATTTTCCAGTGGTCAAAACAGACTAAAGAAGCCTTCGCCGCTGCCATGGAATCATGGCGTCGACATTGTGAAAAATGTGTACGTCTGCAGGGCGATTACATCGAGAAGTAACGCCAGTTTCATCGTTTTCGGGTGAGTAGTTAGTTAGAAAAAAATCGGAAGCCTTAGAACTTGAATGCACCTCGTAATTTGATCCTTGCTCAAAGGGTACGTATTCCACGTGAGCTGAAAATGAATTACTTATGAGCTGACCATCGCAGAAGAATTGGTTTATGCAACAGCCTAAATTATGGGAAGTTTGATTTGTATCATTTAGGCAGGGATATTTTTATGTGCTCTCAGATTGGCTCAAGTACACAGACTGACAGAGAAATATTGTGTTTAATAGATAGGCACAGAGTAGTGCATGAACAACCACTCCATGTACAAATTGATGCTGTCTCATTTTTACTGTCATGGTTGCCTTCCCATTGTTGTGAAGATGTTATGACTATGTATATTTTACCATTGTCAGTATGTAAGTATGAAAGCCATTAAGACTTCATTGAGACGTGTGAAATGCTCAGCGAGATGCATTTTCTTCAACAAGAGTGGCAATAGTGGAGGTATTTCCTGGCGTTTCCATACCAGGAAGAAGCAGTATACGGGATTTGGTGAAAAGGCAGCGTATTAAGAGTCAGCTGCAAATGTAAAAATAAAATAAAATCAAGCCCCATCCATTCACACACCTGCTGTGATTGCAGATATTCAAGCACGAATTATCTAGAGTCAAAAGAAGTCAACACGTAACCGTTGCAATCGGTGAACATTTCACATACGTCATGTCAACATGTTTTACATGACATAGTGTTGAAGCCCAACAAAATGACATGTATCCAAGAACTGAAGGAGGAAGACAAGACAAAATGTGTGAATTACTGCACATGGCAACTTCAAACAATTGTGAGTGGATTGTTGGATTCGCTGCTGTATTTCATGAGTGATGAAGCCTGGTTCTATTTCACAGGATATGTAAACTTCCAGAATACCAGATACTGGACAGCAAACAATCCCCATACGATTCACGAGGAACCTGTTCACGATAAAAGAATCGGAGTGTGGAGTTCTGTGCCTGCAAGTTGGATTGTGGGTTCCAATTTTTTTAAACAACAGTAAACCCTGATGTGTACATGGGAAACTGAGGAATTTTATGCACAGTTGACAAGCCGTGACAACTAATACACTGTCATTCAAGAGGATTAGGCAACCTGTCGCACTTCACGTGAGTCAATCTCATGAATTTATTAAATTTTGCAGAAGAAAAGTGTCAACAAAGCATTGTGGGCACCATTATTGTCAGATCTGTCCACTTTATTTGTGGAGTGGTCTGAAGGGAAAAGTGTACACAAAGAATCCAAGGACATTAGAAGACTTGAAGGATACTGGTAATGAAATTTCGAGAACTGATGCCGCCGAGTTGCGAAAAAACGTATGATAACATAAAAGACAGGCACAACAGTGCACTGAAGCACAAGGTGGTCATTCTCAGCGTCGACTGTAAAAGACAAGATCATTTCAGTAAGTGAAGACCTCTGCATTAGCTTATTTCTTACCTTTGTTGTTTGTATCTGCTTGTGGCAAACCGGTTTTTCATGCGCCACCCCGTACGATAATGAATCATGACTTCACTACTGTTTTTGACAAGAGACAAATTACTTCACTGCAATGCTTTCAACCATTTGGGGAACAATTTAAAATATAACAGAACCACCACTTCAAACAATTGGGTGTTGGAACAGTTCGATGACGATCATGCTTGTTGTTTAAAGGGGCCTAACATCTAGGTCATTGGCTCCTAATGGTACGACGTGGAACGAAATGACATGATAATTAAAATTTTAAAATGTATCCATTGACTAGAATTTAAAACAAAGGATGATGAAAACTAATAACAAATTTAAAATAATCAGTGGATCTAATTCGCAATGCCTTATTTTCTGATAAAATGACAGGAAATATAGATTACAGTAGAATAAGGCACTGCCTTGAAATGCAGTAATATATATTATTCAAATTAATATTTTTTTAAACCACAAAATTATACAAACAAAAACTAAAAACAGAGTCAATAGAATAACACGTAGTAAACAATAAAATAAAAACTAATAGGAAATACTTCGTTTATCTATATATAAAGAGCTTTATCTGCACATTCCTCAGAATTTAAAAAGAATGGTATTTGTGTATTGGTTATGTCCACAGTAACAACGAAATGCACTTTTTAATTTTCCGTAATTTCTGTCTGTATGTATGAGTGCACTTATGTATGCGCATCACGAGAAACCGGCTAAATAGAATTGAATGAAAATCTGTATGTGAAGTCGGGGGAATAATTCACTACAATCTAGACCATCAATAATTTTATTCGCGCTGAGTGAAATGGTAGTTTAAGGTAAGGCCTAAAATTTAATTCTCAAATATTTATGTTATTAGTGGTCCTGTCTATAAATACTACATAACTAAAGTTATGTAAAATTCAATTTCCAATCACTATTTGCTTTACGTCGCACCGACACAGATAGGTCTTATGGTGACGATGGGTTAGGGAAGGCCTAGGAGTGGAAAGGAAGTGACCGTGGCCTTAATTAAGGTACAGCCCCAGCATTTGCCTGGTGTGAAAATGGGAAACCACAGAAAACCATCTTCAGGGCTGCCGACAACGGCATTCCAACCCACTATCTCCCGGATGCAAGCTCACAGCTGCGCGACTCCAACCGCAAGTCTAACTCGCCCGGTGATATATTTTTACTGTGCCGGCTATGATAACAGAGATATTAATGAATTTGGATTTTTATTGTTAAGTCCATATCATCACCAAGCCACAAGAAAATGGGTAAACAGAATTTAATGAAAATTGGTATGTAAAGTTGGAGAATAAGTAACTACAGTCCATGCTATAAACAAATTTATTTACCCTGGCTGAAATGGTAGTTTAGGGAAAGGTGCCTAAAATTTAATTTTTAAATTCCTATGTTACTGGTCCTATCGAAAAGTACTACATAACAAAATTTATAGAAAATGCAATTTCCAATCATTTATATCTTATTCAGTTTTACTGTACCGAGTAAGATTGGTGGTGGTGGCGATTATTGTTTTAAGAGGAAGAACAACTAGACAACATCCTCTATATAACACTAATCAGAGAGAAAAAAATGGAAGGGGTCCGACACTTCGAAGAATGACGGTATCAGCCTATGAAAGACAAGGGCCATGAAGGGCATGAAAATGAAAGACTCTCTAGGCCTCCATACGTAACACTATCGGGGTCAGAAAAGGACAAGAGTTGGCCAAGGGAGGTCGGATAGGGTAGATGAAAGCGAGAAACCTGGCACAGGTAAGTGGAAGCAATGCCCTGACTCTTCTAAGGGCTCCATGGTCGCAACCAACCAACCCACCCACCCAAGTTCAGAGCACCTGGGGGCCACATTTAGTCGCCTCTTACAACAGGCAGTGGATACCATGGGTGTTATTCTACTGCCCCCTACCCACAGGGGGACAACTATAATAACAGAATTCATGAATTTAGAGTTTTGTTGCTTGGTTCAATCAACGCCAAGCGTCGCTGACATGAAAATATTGTTCAATCATGTTAAGTGGCAATGTATTTTTTTATGATTATCATAAAGAGATATGAATTTCATTTTGAATGGTCCTACTGAACTGCGATTACAATTAAATTAAAAATTAAGAGCAAAATATTTCCACCTTTTCAATACAAAAGCAAGTAATGTGGGTTACATTACGGAAGAAACATTTATTGGAACTAGTTTTGACCTATTTTTTAAGGTCATCATCAGCCGAATTTGTGAGTTGCACAATGTATCTGATAGTTCGTAGAAATTGTAAAAAAAGTCATGAAAACACAGTGGTTTGACACTATAAATGTGAAAAAGTCAAAATCGTTGTAAAAGTTTTGGAATATGCATAAAATGCATAAATTAATGCACTTAGCTGTTAAAGGAAGAATTCAAGAAGAATAATTTGGGCGTTGAAGATTCTTGAGGTTTGTATATATCACTCCTTATGAAGTTCTGATAGTTGCACTGTGATGTGTTGGACATATTGCAGGTAAGGTCTCTTTGGTGATCAAAGTTTCAGATTCCCCACACTCAGCACTCAATACTTCAACGATCTTTCCTAATCCGCCTCCCAACACTCTTTAACAATATTAATAGGAGACAAGAGCTTGATATAGCATCAAATAAAAGTGTATTCGAAAGGTGTGTAAATAGTATCTTAAAGATAAGTTGATGTGAAGGGATTATACCGCCATCTTGACCCACGACGACTTGGCTATGAACATGGACATTCTCATGGTTTTCGATTTGGACAGTTATTAGTAGGATGTGTACCTGATCTTGTTATATTTTGTTATGTTTGTTATATTTTATTATGAAAGTTTACGTTTGTTAAATAGTCTGTTGACAGTGCAAGTGAAATTTGCTGAGAGTAGCTGTATCTTGTGCTTCGTGAATAAATAAATAAATAAATGCATAGATCAATGCATATAGTAATATTGTGTGATATGTAATTCACATGAATCTTTGTTATCCTTCAACGACAACTATATGCATTTTTAAACATAATCTGAAACTTTGATCACCAGCAATACGTTCAACACATTGCAGCGCAACTATCAGAACTTCATAAGGAGTGATATATATAAGAGAGTAATCCCAAAAATAAGGTCTCCTATTTTTTATAAATACAGAACTCTGTTCGTGTGGCTGTTGGTCACAATATTGTGAAGAGTGTTTCCCGCGCTTGCATATAAACATGCGCACCCCGTGCTGAGGCACTCAGTCTTGGCTTGGCAGCCATTGAGAATGGAGCTCCCGTTTATTACCGCCAAGTGCATGGATGTCAAAAATGTTCATAAGTGGTGTAGAGAGTTTGCAGCCGGTTGGACTGAAATTCACGACAAAGAAAGGAGCGGGAGACCATCAATTTCCGTCGAGAGTTGAGCAAATCATGCGTGAAGATCGGTGGATCACCCTGGATGATCTCTGCACTTTGGTTCCTGAGGTTTCCCAAAGCGCCGCTCACAGAATTTTAATGGAAAATTTGAAATACTGGAAGGTGTGCACAAGGTGGGTAACAGCACCAATGACGGGGTGAAAGATGAGGTTCACAACTTCTTGAACAGCATGGCGGCAAGCTGGTATGACATGGTCACACAAAAACTCTCACAGTATCTACAAAAATGCATCGACCGAAATGGTGATTATGTAGAAAAATAGCTAAATGTTCAAGCTGTAAAATGATGTACACCAATGTAGAAATAAACAGGTCTATGTATTTATTAATATAAATAGGAGACCTTATTTTTGGGATTACCTTCGTACAAACCTCAAGGATCTTCAACACCCAAATTATTCTTGAATTCTTCGTTCAACAGCTAAGTGCATTAATTTATGCATTATCCAAAACTTTTACAACAATTTTGACTTTTTCACATTTATAGTGTCAAACCACTGTTTTTACGACCTTTTAACAATATCTATGAACTATCAGATACATTGTGCAACTCGCAATTTGGCTGATGATGACCTTAAAAAATAGGCCGAAACTAGTTCCAATAAAGGTTTCTTCCGTAATGTAACCCACATTACTTGATTTTGTATTGAAAAGGTGGAAATATTTTACTCTTAATTTTTAATTTAATGATTGTCATAAGGTGTAAAACCGCATGGGCATCAGTCCATATCATCAAGGAAAATTGTGAAGATGATTATAAAAATTTGAAAATAATCGTAAAGTAACGATCGCTTGAATAATAACAGGGAGTCACGAAAGGAAGTACTCACTTTTCATTAGATGTCCTAATATTACAGAGTTGGAAGAAGACTAAATGTGAAGGCCTACAATATAGAAAACTCATAAAATTGATCAACAATAACAATACATTGACCACTGTATGTTGTGAAGTGCTTTGTGCCTTCTGCTGCCACTCATCTCCGATAGATGGGATTACTGCCACGTACCGAGTATAACAGCCTGCCTGAATATTGGCGGGAAGTCACTGGGGAGTTAGACAATTCTCTTCTTTAGCATGCCATTCCTTTGGTTCATAAATTTTTTGATATTACTAGTACGTAACACACTGGTTCATCACAGTATTCCAGCTATTTGATCGCTACTCTTGAGGCACTGAATGGAATGTGCAGTGTGCACACTTAGCAGAATAATGGCAGACAATGTGAGATAATGGCAAGAAAATGTGTGTTTTTTTTATTTGATTGAATATTTCATATGATATCACTGCTTTTAATCGCGACATTCCTACTGATGTTATTGTAATGACCTGACTTAAGTTGGGAAAACCACAAAGATGGCCTTTCTGAGGATTTAAAAAGGCAGGTGGAGAGTGAGTGTCTGCCTTTATAATGAAAACTGCCCAACTCAATTCTGACTGGCAGCAGGCCTACCATCATAATGAAAATTCCCCAACTTGATTGTGACTGATAGTAGGCAAGAGGACTTGCCATTACACTGATACAATCTTACTCACAACGTGTACACTACTTAACCTAGAATTCTGTATACAGTGTAGAATTCCATAGTGAAGCATAGGTACATCAGCTAGTACACGATAAAACAGGCCACTATCCCTCATAAAACGGATGACGAGGTATGCTGGCTGCTCGTCATCTCGTAGGATGAGGGAGATGGTACTTTGTAATCTTAGACTACGGTGCTGATCAGCCAGGTCCGCGCAATCCGCAAGGATGTGTACCACGGTAAGATGACCGTTGCAAGTACACACCGAAGGGGGTTCCCCCTTCAGTAAATAGGAGTGTGTTATTATACTGTGGCTGATCCGAAGACGACATAATACCACTGCTTCTCTCCAAGAAGCCCGAAGGGAAGTCCTCCATATCTGCATGGTTCCTTTTATCCCTCTCAGCTTATTTGGCAGAGGGGTGGCCTGCCACTCCATCTCCCAATGGGACATAACAGTACATACACCATTAACATGTTGGCTTGTTTAGCATTGGTAAACACCATCTTCCACCACCAATCGAATCCTAAGGATCCCATGTCTCAGCTGAGAGCAAATATCACTGGCTGGAACCTTGTGAGGCAACGGGGACAATGTAACAGCCTCCTTGGCAGCTTTATCAGCTAACTCATTTCCCTCTACACCCAGGTGACTTGGGAGCCAATACATGTGATTCTGGTGCTAGCATCTCAACACTCAACACTCGCCTAGCAGGTTCTGGGTTGCTGCACCAGAGGGTGCTGAGGGAAACACACATAAATAGAGTGTAGCGAGCTTAAGGAGTCCATATACAATAGAAAGTGCCAGTGCTCATTGGACAGCACGTATCGCAGAGCTTCGAAGATAGCGTACAGCTCCGCTGTGTACACACTACAGACTTCCGATAGAGGAAAAAGAAACCTGCTATTATCGACAATGAACACACAGCCAACGGCCTCGATCCATCCGTGTAAACAACTACTGAATCTGGATACTAGCCAACAACAAACAGGAAGAGCCTCCGATAAATTGTTCTCTTTTAGGTCGGTGTGCAGATTCAGGATTACTTCAGGTCGTCGTATTATCCATGGAGGTACCCTACTTGGTCGTTTGACAAGACAAGGAACTGAAGGTAGATCAAACAATCTGTGGCTGCTATCCAAGCATATTCTAACCGGCAGCATTGCTCGAGGATAAGCAGCGATAGCTGATGATTTCCTTTGTTGAATATGCAGGGATAGCTTGGGTGAAGTGGCATCTGTCGCAAATTTGCAACATAAGACAGAAGCATTTGCTGGCATCTCAGGTGTGTAGGCGCAGATTCAGCAACAGGCTAGCAATAGAGCTTATTTGAAAAGCTCCAATTGCCAACCTAACTCTGCTGTGGTGGATGCTATTCAGTTTCGCAAGGACGCTTTGCATTGCAGATCCATATGCTGGACTGCCATAGTCTAACCTGGATAAAATATGTGTCTGATAAAATAATACGAGCACTGTGTGGTTTGCCCCCCCAAGTAGTGCCACTAAGAAACTTCAAAATATTCAGCTTCTTAGTGCATTTTGGTTTTAACTGCTGCAAGTGGCAATGGCACCACTCACAAGTAACACAGACCCAAGGTGTTCCTCACAAGCAACACAGACTCTACGATTTCTTGACTATCAGCAATAGTGGTAGCATTATCAGCAGCTTTTACTGTCCCGGAGGAGGAGGAGTGAGTTGGGCCATATAACTCTTTTATTCCTGCATGGAAGTTTTACAGGTCTTGGGCATCAGACATACTTTGCAGTTCCTGAGCTTTCTGCTGCCACCAGTTGTTCTTCATTTCTCTTATTTGCCCCTGACATTTACGCTCAAGTCTGATTCAATGCCACTCTTGGTAAACTGAAACCTGGCAAGGCTGCTGACCCAAATAACATTCCTCAGGAATTGATTCAAAGTGGAGGCCTACTTCTAGAGACCAGACTTCTTACTTCTTATCCTCTTAATTTCAGAAACCTGCGAAGTACCTGGGGACATTAAACATGCTACCAATGTTACTCTACTAAAAAAAAGTGATTGTGGTGTTTGTGGCAACTATTATGGTATATCACTGCTATTTATAGCAGGTAAAATTCTTGCTATAACTTTGCTCAATTGCCTGCAGATTATTTCCAGGAGGATCCTACCCGAGTCGCAGTGCAGTTTTCACACCTCGAGAGGCATGACAGGTATGATCTTCTGTGCAAGGCAAGGCAGACAGCAACAGACTCCTTATTCCCAAAAGCTCACTAAGATTACCTCCATTATGGAATTGCAATATGCAGATGACACTGCCAGACCTGAAGAGCTGCAACAGTCAGTCAATTATTTCAAGAGTGCTTGCAATCATTTTGATCTCTCCATTAATGTTCAAAAAACCAAAGTACTCACACAGCCTGCACCTGCGTCAAATCTCCCAGCTTTCAATATTTCCATTGCGGATACTGCACTGGAGTAGGTCGATCACTTTTTATATCTAGGAAGTATCCTCTCAACAAATGCTAACTGCTCACAAGATGTAGATAGGAGAATTGGTGCTACCCACTCAGCACTTGGACGTTTATCCTGTCGTGTCTTCATGAATAAAGTTTTACGGTGCATACCAAGATTGCCATATCAACACCGCTTTACGGCTGTGAAACTTGGACCCTCTACCATCAGGATATCAAAAACCTAGAGTGCTTTCGTCTGCAAAAATTTAGATCTACATATCTTGAACATCAAATGGGAGGACTGTGTTACCAACCTTTCAGTTCTTGAGCAACGAGGCTACCATCATTGGCCATCATCTCAAATGGACAGGGCATGTCTGTCGCATGAGTGATACCAGGCTTCCACATCAACTCCTGTATGGTGAACTCTGCTCTGGTGAAAGACACTTCACACCAGGCAAATGCTGGGGCTGTACCTTAATTAAGGCCACGGCCGCTTCCTTCCAACTCCTAGGCCTTTCCTATCCCATCGTCGCCATAAGACCTATCTGTGTCGGTGCGACGTAAAGCCCCTAGCAAAGAAAAAAAAAGACACTTCATGGAGCCCCTTTGAGACGTTTCAAGGATCAGCTACAGCATACTATGAAAAGAGCTGGAATAAACACTCAATCGAGGGAAACGCAAACTAAGAACTGTACTTTTGGGCACCACACTGTTTCTACATCAGTTACTGTGTTTGAAGAGGAACGACATAGAAATGAAGAGGATAAACGACAAGCACGGAAGCTCAGTCAAACTCAGCCCTGCCATCCCCCAACCATTCCATGTGATTTGTGTGAGCGTATGTTTCATGCCAAGATTGGGTTACTAAGTCATATGAAACATGTTTTCAAAGCATTGCGAGGGTAAAAATGTAAACTGCTGAAGAACATGTTTACTCGGATACGCGTTGCAGCTGATGCCATCTTGTTGAAATAAAAGTGTATTAGTTACATTTCAGTAATCGATATAAATTGCACTGATAGTTTGAAACTTTAGAGCCCCAGCACTTGCAAGGCATTATGCCAAGGATATAACGTGAACTTGTTCATTTAGTCATAGCTAGTTGTGGTTACTGATTGAGATTAAGATAATCATGTACCAGGAACAGTGATGAGAAAATTAAAAGTAACTAGGCTCGATTACAGTTACCTCAGAATTAGTTTACTCAACTGCAATTATCTTTTGCCATCATTTTAATTTTAATTAATGACATATAGCATTTCAAATAATTCACTACTTATTTTACAAATAAATAAAATGGTTCTTAAAATTATTGTCGCCAAGCCTCGATGTCTCTGGATTTACTGAAAAGATGCCCTACAGGGACACTTGAAGGAATACCTGTGTTTAATTTTAATAACATCGTTGGAATGTCTCTGGAAATACTGGATATATAAGAAATATCTCATCCAGCACTGGTGAAGCTACTGATTCTGCAGTGTAGGAGAACTGAAAAAGCTATATTCATCACCATTTACACTTCCCCATTTCTACTTCCATGGGATGTATTTCAATTACTAGAATGTAGCGATTACAAGTAAAAATTACTAAGAATATAATTTGTTACAAAAAATTCAATTACTTTCCAACTCTGACCACCACTTTGTGAGTTTGCATGTACTCGATAATGGATCCAGTATAAACATATGACAATGAAGGGGTTATGGAATTTTCATTGCTCTATTTGAAATATATTTTGAATTAGCTGGTGCTCAACATAATGAAAACATGAGTGTGAAATGCAAACTTTATTTGGAAGCAATAATTTTGAAAGTTTATAGCTATCATGTTTAGTCTGGCTTCGTGATGATAGCCACTTCATGTCTTTGAGCTTTAAAAATAAAAAAAGAAGAAATATATTCTTCCGTGGAAATCTTGGTATCATTCCAGTCCTATCTTAAAAAGAAAAGTCTGATTTCCTAAGGAGTAATGTCCTGTTAAGTGACTAATATTACCGATTACTTGTTGAAAACGCAATTTGTAATAGTAATTGATAAAATATTTCTCAGGTAACTGTAATTCAGCCTGATTTGTTTCATTTTGTACTTTTTCCATCACTGTACTTACACACATAAAGATGGAATATGGCAGATTTCAAAAAATATATTTCTTGGAAAAATGCTGATATTTACAAGAACTGTGATTGGATGTCAAAGGGTTAAAACTAATCAGTTATTTTTACATATAAGTAACTTGTCAATAGCTAACATCTTTCTAATTCTCTGTTAACCCATTCTGAATGAATTTTATTATTTCACTTCAGCATATTTGGTCCCAGTTTTTGGGAAAAAGCAAGCTTAGATTTTGGGTGTCTGTCTCTCTTGTCACTGTGGGCCACACGATGACAGTTTTACATAAAATCTGAATCACAGGACCATATCTTCTCATTTTGAAAATCTCATATGCACTGGTTAGGATTTAGAGCCTAACTGCCTTTGTGAGAAGCCAAAGATAATGATACTCAGTTATTTGGATCTACCTGCTCTTTGAAATCCCCCTCCCCCCTTTCTCTCGCTGTGAATGATAGAGACAATGTTTGCAAATATATTCATACTTGTGTTTTGTGTGCATAAAGGTAGAGACAATGGAAGATATCATTTAAGGATATCCATCCATCAAGCACTGAATACATACACACTTCAAACATGAATTAAAAAATTAAGGACAGAGATTAGAACTAAATTGCTTAAATATGATCATGAATATCTTTTTCAAAAATACAACAAACAACTAACTTAAATGTTTAAATAGACTTCAAGTAATTTGGTCATGTTAAGCACATACAGTAATACATGCTGAAGAGATGTTAAGCACAGAACAAGATGGCCAACCAAACATCAGTGGAATCCTAATGTACAACCTTCAAATTCTGCATACAATACTCTACCATAGAGCTATGGTGGCCTAGATCATTATTGTTCTATTGGCAGGAATATGGGCTTCAGGGTGTGCTAGACACCCACTCTGGGCCATTCAAATTGAATACAGCAAACTTTTGAAAATTTGGGTTAATGCAGACCTGAGACTGAATGGATAACTGAAGAGCATGGACACCTCCAAAATGCATGGGTTCTTACTGGAAACTTGCATTTCTGTATTTAGAAAACAGGTTACCTAGAAGTCGTGTGTGTTGCAGTGTACAGGAACTTACATCAAGAAGATGGCACCACCTTTAAAAGAAAGAATATTGTTTTCATTTGTTGAATAGGTGTTGAAGATGGAGTAAAGCACCACCGGAGCGGGGATGCGACCCACTACCGATGTCCAGGGAGTTGCCAAAGATAAGATGAATGTTTTTAAAATAAATAGCATATTATATGAATTATGAGTAATACTAGTGAGGCTCAGTGTAGGGATTTTTCTCTAATGTAATTTTTGCCTGACGGCATGTGTTCATTTCACGTTTGTGATGCTGTAAATATGGATAGGAAGGGATCGCATGATTTCTCTATTTTCCTTTTACGTTACGATTAGTTAGATGGGATATTGAGGGGGATGTCAGGATTTATTTTGTTTTATTGTGTCATTATGCATGTTACTTAGTTTAGGGTTATTCCGATATTTTTGTATGTGAGAGATAGAAGGATTAGATTGCCAAGATCATCCACTTTCCGAGTTAAACACTTGCAGCGTTGAGAGTAAATTCTATTTTTCCATTTAGAAAGATTAGTAACAAATAGGATGCATGACCCATGTATTTCAGGAGCTGTAACGTGTGTGGAGCTGTATATGCAACGTTGACTAGAAAGGATTCTTCTTACGTGGGTTGGAAACTGTTTCGTGAAATGATTTGAGAGGGAATCGAACCCTGATTTTATAATGAGAAAGGCTGATGAGATTGTAAGATATACAAGAGAATTAAATGCATGCTAATATATGAAGTTGATTATGCAGACAGATTGTATGCCTGATGATGTTATAAGAATTGTGTGCAACGAGAATAGGCCTGCGATTGTATTCTGAGAGATTGTTGAGAATCAGAATTGATATGAATTAATGTCAGGCCAGTGAATATGATGTGTTTGTTGAATTTAATAGCATGCTGACAAGAAGTACGATTGTGTAGGTGAATGTCCGAGTAATTGTGGAAATACGAGCTCGCCTTACAAGTTTGCTTATCAGCCGTGTTTATATAGACAGTGCGAAATGAAATGTTGTTTCCGTAACACAATCTTGTCGGTACAGTGACCAAGTCTTCAGTGCAGTATTGAGTTTTAACATTTTTTTTTTAAGCCCACTGCAAAGCAGGAAATATGTGACAGATGAAGGCATTATCTGGTGTGCAAATGCAGCAGAGGAAAGCAATGTTGCCCATTGCTTTCCACGTGTTTCTTAGAGTATACCTATTATTTGTTTTCTCTTACAGGACAGTGTTTTGTATAATTTCAAGTTGTTTTGATATGTTGTCTTGTTTAATGGGGAACAGCCCGAGTACTGAGTGTATGTTTGTGGTCAATCTAGTTCTTACTAGATCCTTTGGTAAACCGCATTTCACGGCGAGTCAGTGTAGTATATAAGTTTTCCCCTACCTAATCCAATGTAGATATGCAAGATATTTTAATTATGTTGTGATTATTGTAAATATAGCATAGGGAAATGCCACTAGTATTTTTTGTAGTTCATATCATGTCCCATTGTATCTTAATTTTCGTTTAATGATAACTTTTGCGGCATCTTCCCTGAATTTCTATCTGTATTATGGTGATACTTAAAATCGTGCTACTCCATACAAATACGAATATGAACATGAACATTGAACAATCATGTGAAGATATTTTGAAGCTCACAAATATTTTAATGTTATGATTTTGAACTTCCATACAACTGATTTGCGTAATTAACGCTTGTTGCCCATATTTATTTCAATTTTATTTTTTTGGTAATTTTCATTCATCATTTCATTATTTTTGGATTTTTACTTTGTTACAGTATGATTCGGGGTTATTTTATGGAATAAACTCATCTTACCCCATTACATTGTTTCTCATTCGAGATAAACCTCCATTATTCCTGTCATATACTTAGTTAAGTGATAAACTTCGACATTTAGACTTACCCTCGACAATCAACCCACTTCTCTGCCCAACCCTGAGTTAGTCGGATGTTTAATCAGGAATGGAGGCATCGTCCTAGAGGGTTATTACCCCTGGGTACAGTACAATACCACCAAGTCTGAAATCTTTATTTGATTACTGTTTGCATGAAGAAGTTATAAATGTAGAGTTGTTGTGTATAAGGGGCTGCCTGGCTGAGGCAGTAAAGGTGTGCTTGGTTCGTCCGGAAGGACGTGGGTTCGAGTCCCCGTCAAGAAGTCGTAAAATTTAAGAAACGAGATTTTCACTTCCTGAGGTGCATATGGCCCTGAGGTTCACTCAGCCTACACCAAAAATGAGTACCAGGTTAATTCCTGGGGGCAAAGGCGGCCGGGCGTAAAGCTAACCACTCTACACCATCACGTGCTGAGGTTAACAATGGTGGAAGCCTTTACCTTCCACTCCTCCAAGGGCCTTCCATGGCCTGTAGGAGGTGACTTTGCTTTTGCTTTGCTTGCTTGTTATGTATAAAGAAAAGGGTGATAAACATAAAGCCAAAAATTACAGGCCAGTCAGTTTGATACATCTTGCATGTAACTTTTGGAGCTTTGGAAAAGCATTATTTTAAAATTATATTACACATATTTGCAAAATTACTAACTGCTCTGACAGAAGGCAGTTCAGGTTTAGAAAAGGTTACTCCTGTGAGGCTCATGTTGTATGATTCCTGAAAGATATAGCAGATAATTTAGATTCAGGTCAGTTGGACTGTATTGCGATTGACCTATCTAAGGCTTTTGATAGGGTAGATCATGGGAAACCATTGACAAAAATGAGTGCAACTGGATAGGCAAAAGAGTGACTGAATGGGTGGCTATATTTCTAGAAAACAGAACACAAAGATTTAGGGGAAGTGAAGTATTATCTAATCCTGTAATAATTCAGAGGAACTGAACCCAGATCTCTCTGGACTGAAGGCCAAGGAGCCAGACATGTGAAAGACATTTTGCAAGAAGAAATGTCTCTCTGTTATCCTGGCAAGGAAATTCACTAGGCATGAAACTGACTGAAAATATCTGTGAGCTGGTGAAGATAAAAATTACAAAGGAATAATCACCATGAAAATTTGGCTCATTGAAAAACTAATTCAAGTCAGATATCATCACCTACTGACACAGGAGACAGTATTGAAGCATTAATAGCTGCTAATTGTACATATTTGACAAAAATAGATTATACATGATTATGATTACTATAATACCTGTTGCTCACGGTAAAATTTTCTGTCAAATTTATTGTACAATAATTCAATTTTATAAAATTTCTGTTGCTCATGGTCAAATTTAAATTTTATAAAACCTTTGAAAAACTTTTCATAAAATAGGACATGTTCTATTCCGTAAAATTAATTTTACGAAACGAACCAATCAACGAAGCTGACATCACGATGATGCTGGCGCTATGTCATGAGAAGATTGTGAAGCTCGATTGTAAACAAACACTTCTTTCTAAAATGGCATGATCCGGGTGGACTGAGGAAGCTGTTAGCGTTTCACTGGACGAATACCAGAAATATCCTTGTTTGCACAAAGTTAAAACGCCACTTAACCATAACAGAAATGCAAGAAGAGAGGCAGAAAACACAATCGCCGAATTCCTATATGAATGCTGGTCTTCTAACCTCAACTAATTTTTGAGCAAGGAGAGCAATCCTCTACCTTCTTCTCTTCATTTGATCCAATCCCGAGTCCAGCATTTCCTGGCATTTCTTTTCTTCCTTTTTACCACTGTGCAACATATAATTGCAGCTAAAGCAGCAAGTTTTGCTTTGTTTGTTGGAGACATAGTCTCAAACACAGTCTAAGTTGAACAGCTGATTCTTGGTTTAAAAGTTTAGCGATAGATGGCAGCACATACACCTCTAAGTTCAGAAGTGAGTTCATAGATGGCAATCCCAGTGCTTTCACGGATTTTATAAAATAATTTTACCGTGAGCAACACAACTTGTTTTCACCAAAATGTTTATAAAATTAATTGTACAACAAATTTTACGAAACATTTTACCGTGAGCAATAGGCATAACACTGGGCGAGTTGGCCGTGCGATTAGGGGCGCACAGCTGTGAGCTTTAATCTGCTAGATAGTGGGTTCGAATCCCACTGTTAGCAGCCCTGAAGATGGTTTTCCGCGGTTTCCCATTTTCACAAAGGCAAATGCTGGGGCTGAACCTTAATAATTAAGGCCACGGTCGCTTCCTTCCCATTCCTAGGCCTTTCCTATCCCTTTGTCGCCATAAGACCTATCTGTGTCGGAGCGATACAAAAAAAATTACTATAACTGTATATATTTTATTATTTGCTAATGTTAAAACAAATTAAAATCCTTCATTTAGATAGATTTTCCCCTCTGTAACTTGAATTATGTTAAAAACACATAACCAGGGACTCTGCATGCTCAGCACGAACTAATAAGCTGAAAGTCTATTTCAACCACAATGCAGTCGTGAAAACTGAAAATTCAACTTATCTTTACTTAAAGTTATAATGTTTCTACTTGACAGCCTTATCCTGGAAAGTTAATTTACTGTATCTGTCTACATGTATCAGTTTTTACATGTGAGGTAATATATTACACTAAAACATCAATTTTAAAAATATCTCTGAATCGTGACATCTATAGTCTAAAAATAATACACATAAAATAATTTTTTACATTCAATCAATCATTCATTCATCAGTACAGCCACCATGTATACAATTACAATGTACTTCCATAATTTTCATTATGTAAAAAAGTTTACAAACTTAATACAATTCAGCCATGAGAAGAACAACAAGTGCAGACCATCCTGTAAATGGCTTACAACCTTGGCCCTCTCCAGTTCTATCATTATATTGTTCCCAGATATAGCCTGTCCGTTTATATTCTTTGAAAATATTCTTGATAATATTTCTTCTCAGTTCACCATATATTTCCTTCGCCTTGTTACTGTATGGACCTTCCTGTTTACTGTAATAATCCAATGCTCGCACAGCCAGGTAATTGATGTTGATCCAAACAGGACCGCGCCAGTAAGGTGGGTCATGTTCTGTGTTGTACTTCATATAGAGTGGAGAAGTTTTTGCCAGAGATCGCAAGCCATACTCAGTCCACAGTAGTTCAGGTCGTCTCAAATCATTTAATAATTTACCAAGCTTTGGAGAGTCAGGTCTTAATAACTGCAGTAGAAATGGGAAAAGATTAACATAACCAAAGGTAGAATCGACAAATCTCAGTTCAGGATCTCGTAGTACTACTCGCACTTTCTCTGGATTCTGTGGTGGTTGATAATTATGCCCATGAGACTTAGATGGAGGAGGCCTTTTCAACTCCACTGCATCAGTGTGTAAACCAAAGTCTGCATATGACTGAGAATGAGGAGACCAATGAAGTTCATCTAGAATATTGTTATCTGAAAGATACAAATATGTGTTTGTGTATCGCTGATGATTTCGACTCAGAAGTTTACTGATTTCTGCCAGAATGGACGCTGCAAGAGCAATCCAACAACGAAGATCAACATGGCGCTCATCTACATTTGGATGGGAGGCTCGTGGATAATCATCTAAACCAGAAGTTAGAGTTTTAGGGTTGAGTTCTCTGTTTGTGGTTGAATCTCTACCACGCCATCGATAGCTACTGGGTAAATCACCAATCTGTGTAGTGTTGAACCACTCAAACCAAGCCTGAAGTCTTGGATAGAGCCTCTCTAATGCTGCTAGATGAGTTTCATCTTCAGTAAGCTGGTTAGCAAAATTATGAAGAATGTACTGCAAAGTAATAAAGAAAGTTGGAGGATTTGCATTTGAATTCCTCTGAGTGACAAATTCTTCTGGAACTTTACTTAGGGCTTCTAGTCCTAGGATCTGCTCACGTGGAATCCAGCCTTCAACATTCATTAGATCAAACCAGTGGCAGATAATGTCTAATTCTATATCCAAATCCCACGTTGATATAAGGAGCCCATGGAAACCTTCATCCCACAAGAAACCACGAGGAAAAAAGCTACGAGAGGGAACTGCAGTGTACAAGGGTGCTTTCCAGTAAGGCACAGGTCCTCTGGTGTAATATGATTCCACACGAGATGTTCCATAGAAATAGCCTATACCTCCAACCATATTGCTAAAAGCTGCCTTAGCAAATGCCTCCTCTTCAGTTTTGTATCCCTTGTCTTGTAAACGGAATGTTTCCTGAAATTTTTTATTGAAATGATTTCGCCATACTTGTAATTCCTTAGTGTAGGAGTCTCCTACCAGAGTACCAGAACGATCCACAAAACTAGCAGATTCAAACACTACATCCACCTCAAATGGGACTGAGGCAGTTACTTGGGTTACAATGAAATTCGGCTCTATCACCTTCCCATCTTGCCCTCGCGGATGCTGTTCTCCTGGAAGAGAGAGCCACCTCTTGCCTGAATGTCGATCCATCACAGGCTGAAATGAGTTTAGCACTGTTTCCTTTAACAAGTGGAGACCTTTTGTTGAAGTGCTCAAGAAGGATTCATGCTCCACTTCCCCAGATGTGTTGAAAATCTTTATGGTGAAAGGACCTAAGCCCTCGGTCTCTCCTCGTACTCCTGTCAAAACTCGTGTGCCCAATCTGCTTGCCTTTATCCAGCCTTTAGTTTTATCTTCAATGGCAGTATACAGGAGGAAAGAGACCTGGTCACCAATCAGTTTTGGATCCTGAAATTTACCAAAGAAACTTGTTAGATAAAGATAAAAGTACATAAATATTTGGAACAACAATTGTAAGCTGTGAAATGACAAGTAATTTAAACAGCGACAACCCCTGGCTTTTTAGATATGTACAATGAAGCTGTGAAAGTATCTAGGGCTATAACATATATTGTACCTAAAAATGAAATAAATAAATATGTTATCTGAAAGATACAAAGATGTGTTCATGTATCAATGATATCAACTATGAAGTTTACTGATTTATTCATTCATTTTTTTACAATCTGCTTTATGTTGCACAGACACAGAAAGGTCTTATGGCGACAATGGGATAGGAAATGGCTAGAATCTGGAAGGAAGCAACCGTGGCCTTAATTAAGGTACAGCCCCAACATTTGTCTGGTGTGAAAATGGGAAACCACGGAAAACCATCTTCAGGACTGCCAACAGTGGGGTTCAAACCCACTATCTCTAGAATGCAAGCTGATAGCTACGTGATCCAAACCACACGGCCACTTGCTCGGTGAAGTTTACCGATTTCTGCCAGTAAGGTACATTCATATGCCTGTTTGAGTCATCAGTCGATAGACTGGTTTGATGCAGCCCTCCATGCCACCCTATCCTGTGCTAACCTTTTCATTTCTACGTAACTATTGCAGCCTACATCTGCTCTAATCTGTTTGTCATATTCATACCTTGGTCTACCCCTACCGTTCTTGCCACCTACACTTCTTTCAAAAACCAACTGAACAAGTCCTGGGTGTCTTAAGATGTGTCCTATCATTCTATCTCTTCTTCTCGTCAAATTTAGCCAAATCGATCTTCTCTCACCAATTCGATTCAGTATCTCTTCATTCGTGATTCGATCTATCCATCTCACCTTCAGCATTCTTCTGTAACACCACATTTCAAAAGCTTCTATTCTCTTTCTTTCTGAGCTAGTTATCGTCCATGTTTCACTTCCATACAATGCCACGCTCCACACAAAAGTCTTCAAAAACATCTTTCTAATTCCGATATCAATGTTTGAAGTGAGCAAATTTCTTTTCTTAAGAAAGCTCTTCCTTGCTTGTGCTAGTCTGCATTTTATGTCCTCCTTACTTCTGCCATCGTTGGTTATTTTACTACCCAAGTAACAATATTCATCTACTTCCTTTAAGACTTCGTTTCCTAATCTAATATTTCCTACATCACCTGCCTTCGTTCGACTGCACTCCATTACTTTTGTTTTGGACTTATTTATTTTCATCTTGTACTCCTTACCTAAGACTTCATCCATACCATTCAGCAACTTCTCGAGATCTTCTGCAGTCTCAGATAAAATAACAATATCATCCGCAAATCTCAAGGTTTTGATTTCCTCTCCTAGGACTGTGATTCCCTTTCCAAATTTCTCTTTGATTTCCTTTACTGCCTGTTCTATGTAAACATTGAAAAGGAGAGGGGACAAACTGCAGCCTTGCCTCACTCCTTTCTGGATTGCTGCTTCTTTTTCAAAGCCCTCGATTCTTATCACTGCAGACTGATTTTTATACAGGTTGTAGATATTGTATTATATATCCATATACTGTATATTACTTTTCCAACTCTTTTAATGAAATTGAAACAGTAATATGTTCCTTTGTTTGTTGATAACACTTCTGCAGAACATTTCCTAAATTAATTATATCCACCACACCTTCACTGTTCCAAATATTTTTTGGTTACAAAATAATAAACATAGTCAACAGAACAGTTTATTTCAATTTCTACACCAAATTCACCACATCATCCAATTCATTGCTTTTGCATATGATGTAGTCCTAATGACCTCAACATTGCCCACCTCCAGGTTAAAAAATTATAATTAGTAGCTGAGGTTGTAGGTCTCCCGACATCATTTGAAAAAAATTGAAGAATTGATGTCTGACCATCAAAATACCACTGTCTTTCTCGATACCAAATATGGAAAAATAAAACTCATTCATTATCTTGGAAAGATCATTTCCTTTGATGAATCAGAGAAAGAAGCTCTGAGATATCAGGCTATATGCATGGAAACTGCTTTTCACCTCTACAAACCCATTTATCAGTCTAGATTAATCTCATGGAAGGCCAAAGACTGCCACTACACCACAGTAGTATGTCCTGAAGCCTTATACTGCTGAATACTTGGCCCTCACTCACCATGATGCGATAGAGAGAATCCATATGAAAGAGCGGAAATTGCGGAGACAGCTCCTCAGCTCACATCAACATTCTGAGGGTGAATATCGCCTGAGAATAAGATCAAATGCAGAGTTGTGCTCTTAATTTAATGATGATGATGCTTGTTGTTTAAAGGGACCTAACATCTAGGTCATCGGCCCCACTCTTAATTTAAAAAAGCTCTTAGTTGTTATGAGGAAGCACCATCTTATATTTTACAGTCATCTGTCTTGAATGCCTAACAACAAAATATCTCACAGAATTCTTGATCTTCTCACGACTTGGGAATGTACCATTCTATGGCACCTTCAGTGAAGGACGATCTGGCTGGTGTCTCTGATTCACGAAAAAGGTAAGTTCAAGACCTGGGTACATGGGGTAAAGGATCTTCCAGAAAGAGTGAAGAGCAAAGTGGCCAAAGAGCAAAGAACTGCATTCTCCATCAAGATGAAAGAGTAAAGTAATTCCAGAAAGGCTAACAAGTGTTTCCAGGGGTCCTTAAAGGAAACAATATGGTAAAAATAAGTGTCGACATTTTTAAAATCTATTACAATTGAAGATACAAGGAAATCGAGCAAGATAGGGTTGCGTAACTGTGAGCTTGCATTCAGGAGATGGTGGATTTGAATCCCACAGTCAGCAGCCCCAAAGATAGTTTTCTGTGGTTTCCCATTTTCAAACGAGACATATGCTGGGGCTGTATCTGAAAGCCATAGCCACTACCTTCCTTGCTTAGCCATAAAGCTTTAATGTGTTGGTGCGATGTTAAACCATTAGAAAAGAAACCTGTCAAACCAACCACATTAAAAAAGGGTAATTTCTCTTCAGAACGGGTTAATTTTCATGTAAAACCTGTGTACACATGGCCTCATTTCAGCAATAACCTTCCACTGCAGTCAGCAGCCAGACATATTTTCATACACTGACTAGCATTTCGTGGCCAGACATGAATTTGTACTGAATACTATTAAATATTGTACGCCCCTCTGTTCATACCTGGAAGCAATCCTCCTCCACTTCTAACATACTGAAATCAGGGAGTAGAATTACATTTATGGGGTGAAATAAAGGCACTTTTCTCAACCTCTCTACTTTGTCAGCTACCAACAAAGTTGTAAAATACATTGACAAAGAAAGAGCCAGTATTACTGGCTTAAACTTAGTGCTGTTTTATACAGTAGGGACAATGCCATTTAAGTCCGAGAAAAGTACTGTGCCTTCAGTTGGCTTTAGAGTGCAGTTGTCTATAGCCAATGAATGCACTATTCAGCAAAATTCTGGGTGTTGTAAGAGAGAGGGAAAGTAATTATCGAAAGTGAGAAAGGAATTTTTGCAAGTAAATGGGCAGAAATGTTCAAATGTGTTAGAACTCAAGAGAATAACATTCATAGAAACAAAGAATATGTTGTTAAACAGTTGGAAGAAAACAAATATAGGGTAGTGAAAGGAAAGAAAGAAAAAAAATACAGAGAAATGAATGAATGATTTTGGTTTTTTTTGTTGCTATTTGCTTTACGTCGCAATGACACAGATAGGTCTTACAGCGACGATGGGACAGATAAGGCCTAGGAATGGGAAGGAAGCGGCAGTGTCCTTAATGAAGGTACAGCCCCAGCATTAGCCTGGTGTGAAAATGGGAAACCATGGAAAACCAGGGCTGTCGACAGTGGAGTTAGAACCCACTATCTCCTGGATGCGAGCTCACATCTGCGCGCCCCTAACCGCATAGCCAACTAGCCTGGTAATGATTTTGTTTACCCGTGGTTTGTGTGTGCACATGTCAATACACAGTAATAATATACCGCATAATCCCAAATACCACCCGCACTTTTTAAAAAAAATATTGTTTCAAAAAATTGGGTGCGGGTCTTAGTCAAGCCTCTCATTTCGCAGTGCAATACTTCACACATCTTAGGTAATGTTATGATTTTTTTAATTTTCACAACTTGCTTTACGTCGCACCGACACAGATAGGTCTTACGGTGATGAAAGGATAGGAAAAGCCTAGGAATGGGAAGGAAGCATCGGTGGCCTTAATAATGGTACAGCCCCAGCATTTGTCTGGTGTGAAAATGGGAAACCACGGAAAACCATCTTCAGGGCTGTCACCAGTGGGGTTTGAACCCATTATCTCCCGGATGCAAGCTCACAGCCGCACGCCCCTAACCACACTGCCAACTGTGAAAACATTAATTCAACAAAGCGATTGCGGTCTTTTACTGTAAGTGAAAAACTGAAAGTTAGAGAGGAGGAAGCTGAAATTATCAGAAATCATGCTGCCGGTAGGAAATACGATATAGATTAATCTTGTATTCGAGATTGGAGAAAGAAGAAAGATTTTCTTTTAAACAATAGTGGTTTTAATTAATTAATGGCATGTGGCCTCCGGAGTGGCCTGGTACAGGTCTTTCAATTTCACACCGTTCAGGCGACCTGCGCGTCTATGAGGATGGGGCCCTACCTATGATAAATTCTAAGGCTTAAGACGGCACACACACCCAGCCCCCAAGCCACTGGAATTAACCAATTAAGGTTAAAATCCCCGACCCAGCCGGGAATCAAACCCGGGACCCTCTGGACCAAAGGCCAGCACGCTAACCATTTAGCCATGGAGCCGGACAACAATAGTGGTGATCGTAGAGCTTTCCACGGGCAGAGTAGACAGTTTCCTGAAATTGAAAGGATTCTGTAAAAATTATGTAACAGAAAGGCGGGAATTTGGATATGGCGTGTCTACCAAAAGGTGCCAATTAAAAGCATTAGAAATCGCAAAAGAACTTTCTACACCAGAGTTTAAAGCAAGCAGAGGGTGAATCAGAAATTTCTACACGAGGAATGGAATGAACATTAGAAGGCGTACCACGATTTCACAGCACGTTCCTACTGCCTATGAAGAAAAGTGTTTTCCTTCCGGCACCATATAATTCGGTTATGAAGGAAAAATTCGTATCTGCTTTCCCAAACTGGCAATGCAGATCAGAAGCCAGTCTATTTTGAAATGCCATTGGACAGAAATGCAACTGTTGAAGGGTCGAAAAGTGTTACCATCGGAACGTGTGGCAATGTTGTTGTTGGTTTTTTTAATGTCGCACAGACACAGAGACAGGTCTTATGGCGATGGTGGGATAGGAAAGTTTTAAGAGCGGGAAGGAAGTGGCCGTGGCCTTAATTAAAGTACAGCCCCAGCATTTGCCTGGTGTGAAAACGAGAAACAGGGAAAACCATCTTCGGTGCTGCCAACAGTGTGGTTCGAACCCACTATCTCCCGGATGCAAGCTCACAACTGTGCGGCCCTAACCGCACGGTCAACTTGCCCGGTGGGTGGTAATGAAAAACAAAGGTGTACAGTAATGTTATGTATACTTGCTGATGGAACAGAATTTCCACCATACGTTGTCTTGAAGAGAAAGACTCATCCAAAAGAAAATCTACCTGCCAGTGTTATCGTCAGAACTCACGACTCTGGCTGGATGGACAGTCTACTAGTGGAAGACTGGCTGAAATGTGTTTAGCAATGTCGCCCTGGTGCACTGCTTGGACGGAAAAGCTTGCTCGTTATGGACAGCTACCATAGTCACACAACAGAAGCTCAAAAACTGATCTAGCAATCATTTCAGGCAGATTGACGTTTATGTTACAGCCATTGGATGTCTGTGTAAACTATCCATTCAAAGCAGCCTTGAAACAGCTGTATACCGAGTGGGTGGCAGCTGACAATCGCACTGACGCCATGACGCCAACTGGTCGTATTAAGCGCCCGGAAGCTCAACTTCTTTGTTCGTGGGTAAAGATAGCATGGGATTGAATCTGGTGACCTCGTCTGGAAAAGTTTCCAGCAGTGCAGTATTTCTAATGTTATGGATGGCAGTGAAGATGACGTTGAGTGGGAAAGTGATGGTCAAAGGGATAGTGAAAGCTCCGAAGTTGGTACTTCTGATGATGAATGAAGTGTTGACTATCGTTCTGTGATTGATAACTTTCTCTGTGTGTGTGTTTTATATAATTTACTGGGTATTATTTCAAGACACTTAAAAACAGTCTGAAACTATTTTAAAATTCGTGAAACATACATAGTGAAATGATATTCTTGTTCTATAGCAAATATTGTAAATAAATTTGAGTGAAACTTTCTTTTAAAATTTTGTCCTTTAAACTACAGGGTGGGGTTATTCTGTGCCAGGTGGTACTTGGGATTATAAGGTAAGTTATTCTCCCATTCCACTACAATATAACCTTAACATAGCAGCCACCTGCTCTAACAGCCATTTTCTCCAATGACAGCCTGTGTCCACTTAAGACAAGTTGTGACGTACCCACTTTGCCCACAGATGTATGACAAATTTATAACGTGGCGGGTCACTTTAATATTAAAATAAATAAATGATATGTCATGGTTTCTCCAGAAACAGTATCCCAAGGGCGCCAGTCTTCAAGCTTATGGTTTGAAAACAAAAGTAGATAATTAATAATAATAATAATAATAATAATAATAATAATAATAAATAAAAATACGTAATGAGACTCAAAAAACTCCCAGGGGTGGGGTGAACGGAACACAAATCATTAAGTACACTAACTTGGAATTTAAGGATCATTAATAATCATTTCATAAAATACAAATTAAAACAGCTATTTATTAAGATGAAAACGTGACGTAACGGCGTATTAACGAAATCTGAACTTACGGAAGCAAAAGAAAAAGTGAATGAAATTAACTCTAAGAAAATGAACTGTTGCGCGAAGACTTGCAGTAACTTATGCCATAAGCTCACCAAATGTAGACTCTGTTGTCTTGAAGCTGAAGATGGGTGGATCTCTCGTACAGGCTGCCTCATCTGTTGTTGGATTCCAGTCCTACATCCACATTTCCTGTCTTTAACACTTCCTATTGTACTCCTTATATAAAGTCGTAATGAGTCCTAATTTTAAGTGCAAAACCACCATGGGTTATGTTCATGGAGAGAATACATTCGTATTCTTCCGAATTACGGAACAGTAGCGTAGCTAAATTCATAATAAAAGCTCTCCTCCCCTATACCAGTCAGAACCGGTCTCCCGTTGACTACCTCTCGTCATTGAGATAACAAGTCCCAATGAGAGTAACTTTTGAGTAGAATATACTCAGATGCGAAGTGAACTAAGTTAAAATCTTCTCCGATGTGTAGACGTTGAATCGTAGTAAGAGTATCTTCCAAGCGTGAGAATCAGAATCAGAATGTCCGAATCTCCGAATCTGAATCTGAATGAGAGTCTGAATGAGAATGTTAGTGTCCTCTCCAGCCCTTGTCGGTGGTATATATCGGTTCACAAGTCTCCTTCCATCAGCCATATCACATGGTCCAGTAAGATTCGAGGTCTCATCCCTTCTCCCTTGTATAGCTGTGCATCCATCACGTTGCTTCATTACGTTCATTCACATAGGCTGAACTTTCCCGCTGAAATAAAGCGTACCCAAGCAGAGTTTGAAAAGTGGGTGTTAATAATGTATCAACTGTCTTTTCATGAGGTGGAGAGGGTAATATCTCTCGTAACCTCGATGACGTACTTTTCCTGGAACTGGGCTGAAATTAGCCTGCTAACTCTGGTCACCTCACAACGGCTATTGGAAAATTTACTGCAAGTTATAAATATGCATGACGTTGAACTACTTTACCTAATAATTTGTTCGTTCAGAATACGTTATAGCCGCGATACAAAGAAATGAAATGATGATTGAAATGGATGATAAAAGCCCTATATATATACATATTAATTTAAAATGACCTATCAGTGATTAAATATATACATATTATCAATTAAATATATAGTTCAATAATTAAAAACATTCAGTGATGTCCCAAACATCACAAAGTTTCACTTATATGAGACACCAGAAGGCCAGAATATTTTCACCATCCCAGTAAATTTACTGAGATGGTTATTTCATCAATCACTACATAAGGATAATGTACTGTACATATTCATACATCTACAAGAACTGATAAAAATAACTGCAAAAGAATGTTTCTTTGCCAATTCTATTTTCAAAAAATGTGGATAAATGAAAATACAATTTTCTTTGAAATGACAAAAATAGTAAAATGTCAAAATCCAGCATAACTGGAATAATTACAACATTTTCTTGAGAACACAATAACATTTTAGAGAACTCGCTTAAAAAAAAAAAAATAGCTGCATACTTTTACGAAACTGTGTCCATAACATAGATTCAAGTCTTACCTTAGTAGAGACACCAATTCTTGATGTCCAATCACCTCCATAGTTCCCACCAATCCTCTTTACAAATGATGTTGTGATTAGAAAGGGCCCATCCTTAATTTCTTGTACACCAAAGTCCCTACCGTTGTGCTCTATCCAAGAATATCCCTTGAGATTATCTCCTTGTTCGCACCAGTGCCTATAGAGAAACAGATACATCACTGATTTTTGGTAAGGATTGAAAAGCCACAAAATTCCAGGAATGGACTTATTAAATTTTGTTAGAATACCTTATTCCCCCACCATCAGCTCTCAAATGTCTTGTGAAGTACCACATTAAGCCTGTGACCAAAGAATGCGGATCTCGAGTTTTCATTCCAAAATATACTCCTGACCGGTAACTGCCCCAGTAGCGATCTGGGACATCTATTCCAGTTTTCACCACCATCTGTACAAAAAGAAAACACATTTTATAAGATATATTAAGGGACATAATAAGCAACTGCGAGTTAAACTGAACAAGGAATACAATTTAAATAGAACACAGAGGACACAAAACGTAAAATAAAAATCAAATGAGAAAATTGGAATGAAATTGAGCAATAATGTCAGAAGATTATTACTCTCTCAGTCCAATTCTATGTAGTTGGATCCTGTTGCAACAGCCTGCTTCCAGGAGTCTATGTTTCAGGCATTGTAATGTAGGCTCATCCTGGTCAGTATCTTGATCTGGTCTGTCCACAATGGCACATGTCCTCTAGGTCTTCGACCATTGACTTCACCTTCTATGATAAACCTTCTGGCAATGTGAGCGAAGTGCCCTAGTGCCCATAGCCGTCCAACTCCCGGATGTAGGTCTCTTCCATCCCTTTCCATGTAGCTCTGCTGGTGGCTCTCCGTAGCCAGTCTCTCCTCACAACTCTCCTGATGTCTTCTCGCCACCTCAGCTGCAGTCTGCCGGCTATCTACCTGGTAGTTCTCAATTGCCATTGTAGGATTTTCTTCATTCACTGCTCGTTGCTCTGCCTCTTGATGTGACCCGCCCATCACCACTTGAGGCTGGCGATGTGTCAGATGTCTGTGACCCCACAGCGTCTCCTGATTTCCTCATTCTGCACTCTGTCCCTGAGACTCATTCTGAGCATGGCTCTATCCATGGTACATTTGCAAGTTCATAGGTGCTTGACACTGCTCTGTGTGAGTTGCTGTCACAACACCACCACACATGACAACCAGAAACACACACAACTTGTACATGTCTTCCATTTGAGGGTGATCAGAATTGTAAAGTTTTTTTAGAATAAACCCAATTTTTCTGAAAGCTTCATTTTACCAAGCTTAATGTTGTGGCCATGTAAACATAGTGGTCTTCAGGGGTTTGGTTGTCTACTTCTATTCGAATTATGACATCAATACTGACCCCATTCTCCTCCCAGGACAGTGTCTAGAAGATGTCCTCTAATGCCAAGAACAGATGGCAGTTCCCTGCAGCCTCTATCGAGATTCTCTCTGTTACCATGTCATCCTCGATTTTCATCTGGAGTGTGGCACTGGTGTAAATGTCCTGGTTGAGATTGTAATACCGAAAGTTGATGTATCGCCGAGAGCATCACCCACATCTCTACTCTGTTGCCTTCTCAATGAGGAAATGCATCACCTAGAACTGGTCTAGAGTGCTGTAGATTCTCTAGAACCCAGCTCGAGGCCTTTTCAACTGGCATGTAGAAGTCAAAATGGATTGTCAGTCAGTCTGCCCGATCTGCATCAACAGCTTGTGCATGGCGGAGAGCACACTTAATAGAAGAAGTGAATGGATTAAAATGATGCTGACCTCTATGGGATGAATTTCCCTTTCACATTTATGGTTTTTCTCACTCCTTTTTTCTTTAATATTGGTATTCATACACTTACTCTCCTGGTGCTACAGCTCCGCACGGCCCTGGTCTCTCCTACAGTTGTTGGCAATTCTTCATTGTCCAGGGTGTCTCTATTGTCCGAATCCCCAGTGCCAGCACATCCTCACTGATATTGATCCAATTCTTCCTGGGTCTGCCTGGCTTCCTAATACAACCAACTTACTGAAACCTTTACACCAACCATCTTTCTCCTAGTACGTGATAAAGTAAAGTTATGAAGGGTTAAAAGAGAGGGATACAGTAGGTCATGTGGGGCTGGTTCAACAGGATTTTGATTTCACAGATAACAACTGCCTGTTGTCACAGAGATATAGAGAAAAGGAAATCAATTTGGAGAATACTTGGAGAGCAGAAATGGCTAAAGTAAAGATCGAGCAAAAACAAAGCAAATGTACCTCAACTCCAATGAAGACAAACCTGATAGTAAATGGCTGCAAAACAACAGATTGACTTCTTTCTGTACCGCACCTTGATAGCTTCATTACTTACTACTGTCAGAGGAGCAGAAGAGGATGTGGAGAGTTGAATGTGATAATCACATGGTCTCCAGTATGGAGATGAAAGAACTTCTCTTGCAACTTCTTACAAAATTATTTGGATCATCCTCCTAGACAATACTACAATATTTACATCCAATTAAGACAAAACTTTACATAGACATGTTATGACCCAGCATAGGGTCATCCTCAGCAAGACATATATAATCAATTACAAGCATTAGACGCACAATAAATATTGTGGTATTGACTATAAGGATAATCCAAATAATTTTGCACAATTTTGTAAGAAGTTCAAACATCAATACGGATCCAGCATGAGATTTATAGTCTGTAAAACTTCTCTTGCAAAACAAGACTGAAAACTGTTACACTTTACTAGCAGAGACAAATTATTAGGAAGGAGAAAAACACGCAAAAATTGTGTAAAATGATACGTTAAGTAGCTGAGATGTGAAATCCTTCCTCTATGCTTGCCAGGGATCCACCAACCTGCTCCTAGAAGTATTCTTATCTATTGTAGAAAAATTAAATGTGGGCACTATGTCAATATCTGAAATGTGACCATTTCCTGTGTTCCTATTGGCTGGAGGGCATTTCTACTTGTTTTGTCAACGATAGAGTTCACATCATGTGTGGCCCAATGCTGCCACATTCTGTGAAAATAATGAAACCGCGGAGTCTGAAAATGATGTGTCACAGTGTGTGCTGGATGTAAAATGCAGTATCCACGACATTATATTAAGTTCCTATGACATATTTTCTCACAGAGATACCAAACTTTGTAGTGGATTATCAGTAACTACTATGGCTCGGAAGTTGAGGAAATTTTTTTTTTTTCCTCCCTTGAGTGTCCGAAGAATTTTCACGGCCACATTGTAATCGAAATTGACTTTCAACCTATTGGGTCGTGTTACATACGTGTAGTACGTGCTGAAGAGATGTTAAGTACAGAACAAAAAATAGCCAACGAGACACCAGTAGGATCTGAACACACAACCTCCTGATTTCGCATTAGTTGAATGTCAATTTTGATAATATATGTTCGTTCTGGTCATTGTAGACCCAAAAATGGTAGGGTTTATTTGTCCCTTTTTGCCTTTTTCCAGCATTTTTGGCTTATTGGTCACTTTTTCAGCCTGTTTTTTAGGTCTTAACAGCTTTTTTTTTTTTTTTTTTTTTGTAACTTCTTCTTTTGACTATATTTTTACTGCCCATCCTCAATTCAAAATCATCATTAGTTCATCCATTACCATGAGACAACATTTCCATAAAGATGTGACAATATGATTTTATGGCCAACTTGTTACGGAGCCTGTCGCCAAGCATTTTAGAGCTGTTGCCAACAGGTAGTTCAGCCACTCCTGACCTGGAGAACAGACGCCTTTTGTAGACGCTCCTCTGGAGAACAAACACTGCGTTCCTCTCTGCATTAACTCCCAGAACGATAGAGTGCCTCATCTGCCAACTGGAGAACAAATGCTGCGTTCCTCTCTGCATTAACTCCCAGAACGATAGAGTAACTCATCTGCCAACTGGACAGTACTGATGGTCTCCATCTCCGCTACAGTTGCCAATAAGGACTTTGACACACTTCCATGACTGATGAAAGTTATTTCTAGAGTGGCCCGAAGACCATGAAAATACAACCAAGATTGTGAGTCCTGGAGGCAGCTCTTCCGCTCTCTCCGCCATTGGGACGACCAAGACAGCGATGGACCAATACAGAGCACAACGACCTGAAAGCTGTAAGAATACATCCAGGCATGACCCGAGACTGAATTAACTGGAGACAACGAATCCACACAGCGGACCCTGCCACCAGGCGGGACAAACACTAAAGAAGAAGATTTGTTCATCCATTACCTTTTAAACATCTTTCTCCTTTCTTGATAATGATACCCCCTTTTCCCTTCCCATCAGCAATCTATTCTAAATTATATCATATTACACAATTACATTTGTACAGTGCCTGTTAATTCAGCAATGAAACATTCTTTGTAAATTGTTTCGCATCCAACAGCTGCTTTTCTTTATTTTTTTTATTTTTTGCTATTTGCTTTACGTCGCACCGACACAGATAACCTATGTCTTATGGCGACGATGGGGTAGGGAAGGCCTAGGAATTGGAAGGAAGCGGTCGTGGACTTAATTAAGGTACAGCCCCGGCATTTGCCTGGTGTGAAAATGGGAAACCACGGAAAACCATCTTCAGGGCTGCCGACAGTGGGGCTTGAACCCACTATCTCCCAATTACTGGATACCGGCCGCACTTAAGCGACTGCAGCTATCGAGCTCGGTCAGCTGCTTTTCAGTGTATGTATTCTTGAAGCATCCTTTCCCCTGTGATGGCATTTTCGTCCACTGAATCATAAGTGATGCCAGTGCACCTGCATGAACTTAATGTAGTGGAGAAGCGCAGAGTAGAGAACCTTCATTTCACAACCCTTATGAGTAGCAAAAGGAATTAACGATCGAATATATGAATCGTTGCCAACTCACAAGCATTGAAACGAGGAAGGTTGAGCAGAAATGCTGAAAAAGGATTGAACATCTTTCCTTCTTTCTTTTTTTCCTAAGAAAATTATATTTTTCATGTTAATGTTGCTTTCCTGTAATAACTTCCCCCTTGGCCATAATGCCGTAATCGTGAGGTGAAATTCGTAACAATTATGGACAATCCGTAATAGTTGGCACCTCTGCTCTCATGTTATTATCACTAGCTGATACTGTCACAGGGGATACTAGAAGCCCATAGGCTGCTCTTCAGCTTTAACCTAGGGGCTAAAGTCCCCAGACCCCATTTGTTACGGCAACTCCAATAGTCTTATCACTAGTTGAACCTAACCAACCCAGCTCAATGGTCTTGTCACTAGCAGATCTAACAAATTTAGACCAATGGTCTTGCTACTAGCTGAATCTAATCAATACAGACCGTGGTCTTGTCACTAGCCAGACCTCAGATCTAAGCTGGTAGCCTTTTGTAGTGCGCTGTAATGCTGTGTGAGCCCCACCATGTTTGATTCCTTACCTCTCTTTTCCTGCCCAACTAGTGAAGTTTTACCCTCAATAGCAATGTAGTGTAGTGTCCGTGCCCTTTTATGGCTGCAAAATTTGAATCGTGCATGAGGGAATTGCAAACCTTGCAAACATTCACGAATCAGTGCTTGCTCAAACCACCCGAAACAACATCAAATCTAGAACTATCGGCAGCAACTCAGCAGTAGCTAATTCTGGACACACTCTTTGAAAAACTAAAGGAGCTGTTGTCATATATTAGATGCTTCTTCAACCCAAATTTCTTTGGATGGATATATAATAGATCCAACCATCCACTTAGCATCACACGAAAGTCAGCCTTACGAGATGAACTAGGGAAAGAAACATACATAAGTTACGAATGCATGATCCCATTCTACAAATACAAACTCTACAGACAGATAGACTTGCTGAATTACATTATTTATATATTTGGCTAAGTGTGATTTCGTATTGACTGTGCTGGTTCTCTTTGACCTTGTGGCAACTTGCTTTTTGTTAGCAAAGAGAAGGAATAATAATAATAAAAAAATATACTCACTTTCTTATCATCGAAAGGTGTATTGACACGTGTCTCCAGGTATCCCATGTAACCAATGCAACCTGCCACAGCCAAACAAATAACAGTTGCTACTTTTGTCCACAAGGAGAATTTTGAATGTTTTTCATTTGATGGGATACTTTTCTTGCTAAATTTCGGATGCGAGTGATCCACAGCCATTGGTCTACGTTGTCGAGCCATTCTACAACAGAAGCAATAAAATGATTTTTAGTAAACCTCTTGTCCTCAAGTAGGTTTTAAGTTAGCATGTGGAGAATTATTAATTACCTATGGCAGGAATCAATGAACTGATATGCCGGTATGCTTTTGCTAGCAATGTATGGAAGAAAAAGTATTTATAACATGCGCTTACAGAAATTAATAAGGAACTATATTATTCTCTGATCACTATGTGATAATCTACCCGCATTCACTTTCATTAACATCAAAATGCACACGGTAATAAAATATATTATTCACGATCGCACGTGCCATTTGACAGTAACAACAATCACACTGGATACTTCAAACCACAACAACTAATCATTCAACAAAAACAATATGTAGCACCCATCCGCCTAGAATGATACATTTAACAACAACATAACAAAATCCACGTCTTCACCGGCTGTTTCGTAATCTGTAAACAGCTGATCGCGTACATTCTCTCGATTCGCCATCACTGGTTGCTAAATCATTATCCATTCCTCCCATTCCTCCAGCTGTCAACGCGCACTTTCAAAATTTAATATTTAGCAAACATTATTTCACTACGATTGAAG
Organism: Anabrus simplex; assembly: GCF_040414725.1. Classification (NCBI taxonomy): domain Eukaryota; kingdom Metazoa; phylum Arthropoda; class Insecta; order Orthoptera; family Tettigoniidae; genus Anabrus; species Anabrus simplex. The sequence goes on along the minus strand of NC_090265.1, from coordinate 544,818,142 downwards.
CACTATTTTGCAGAAGAGCTATTCATTCAGAATGAAGCTTGAAAATAGAACATAATCGGTCAGTACTATAATTATATTATCAGAAACCATTTTCAAATATGATTTGAACTCATCCCTTGACCACATGTTCGTAATCTAGTTGGCCATGGCATTCAAAACAATATGGCGTCGTTTATTTGTCAAAGTGAATGTCACTAGTTGAACATTATGACATATATTTCCAAAATGTTGTTAGAAATTTGTAGTCATATTATCAGTGATGAAGTAGGACTATATAAAGAAAATTTTGGTGTACTCGGGCATTACTTATTTCACAATAATTCTATTTTACTCTTCGTTAAAGGTTAAGATTGCTATAAAATATTTTCTAGTGATGATGTACTTGACTGGTGTGTGTCCTGTTCTACAGCGAGTGAATTGGATAGGAAGTTATTTATATTCTAAACAAAAAGCGTTTTAACTTTGTTTACAAGTTAAATTGTTGTCCACATGTGGAATATTTAGTGTACAATATGTTTGTACTTCAGTTCTACCTAAACAAAAATTTGAGAGTAATAATCAGGCACAAGTGGATTATACTTTAACTGACAGTTATAATGTGGCTTGTAACCCTTCTTCTCTATGGAAAGGAATAGAAAACATGTCTGCAGCCGAGCTAGAGAAGTATGATACCATTGATTCTCAGGAACCATCACCTTCACCTATACTAAATGACTCATCATCTGTTGGCAGTTGTGAAGAATTGATTTTATTTGATTACAGCACGGTGCAGAAAGAACCAATGAAAATATTAGCTGATAATAGCTCAGTTCCCTTTGGTACTGAAAATGGTAAATCTTGTATTTCAGATGTCATAAATGTAGAACACTGTGCAGTGGAGAAATCAGGTATCAGCACATCGAAGACCAATACACCTTGCCTTTCTGGAGATTCAGTAAGAGTGCAGCTAGAAGAATGCCATACTAAAGATGATTTTGATAATAGTACATTGCCTAATACCTCGGAAGTAGGTAAAGCAGTTGTGTTGCTGTCGGATGTTCCTGTTAAGATTGACAGTTGTAGTACATTTCTGGTTGATGCATGCAGTGTTAATAGGACTATACTGGAAGAGGGAATAAAAGATCAAACTGTACAAATTAGAAATACCTTACATGATGACCATTCCAAACAACAATCATTTCTTTTTTCAAATGAAACAAGCTTGCCAGAATCAACATCAGATTTTCCCATTCAGGATGGTTGTAGAAGTACAGAGATGGACCATTCAGTGGAAAAAAAGGAGAAAGAAATAACTGAGAGTTATTCATTGGATGTATGTTCTCGTGATAGTTGTCATGAAAATAAAGAAACTGATACGACTTTATTACAGATTACTGACTCTTCATCTGTGAATTCTTCTCAGGAACACATAAGGAATGACAGTCAATCATTAAGTATTCATTCCCCAAATGGTTTATCAGATTCTCTGTTTAATCATCCAGCCTATAAGACTGTTATCAAGGAGTTGGCATACTTCAGGGAGCAAATTGGCGTCCTCCAATCGGAGATTAACAGGTAAGTTGACAAATTCAAACCTACTTTTCTTACTCTTGCATTATCATACATAAATAACCCCTGTTATTTCATATTAATGTATGATGGTTGGAACGAACTGTCAGGTGATAAAGTGTGGTAGACTTCCCATTCAATCCATTGGCAGCAATATTGACCTTACTTTGCCGTGTCTCTTCTCAGCTATCCTTTTATATGATAAATTCTGACAAGGACAAGTAAAGTTAAATCCAGCAAATACATCAAGGTATGCTATAGATCAGCACACACTATGTGTTACTCTTCTTGCATTATCTACATTTGCAGCATTGTAAATTTGTAGATCAAGTAAATATTCAGACTCTTCGTCTTCCAGCTGAGTTACATAAAATCAGCTTCATGGTCCGTATCACACTTCAGTAGATTCACAATTAAGAATTTATTTATTTTCCACCTAGTCGATACAATGATTGCTTAAGGCAACTTAATGGTTAAAAGTGGTACATGTTTGCCTTAAGCAGTCATTGTATCGACTAGATGGAAAATAAATAAATTCTTAATTGTGAATTCCAGCTGAGTTTCAAGGCCTCTGTGCCTGAATGAGTGGATTAGATATAATAGCACTGGCCTCCTGACCTATAGTTGGGGGGTTTGATCCTGGCTCAGTCTGGTGGTATTCAAAGCTGTTCAGATACGCAGCCCCATGTTAGTAGATTTTACCAAAACGTAAAAAATCTCATGTGAGGCAAAATTCCAGCACCTTTGTGATTCCAAAAACCATAAAAGTAGTTAGTGGGGTATGACCTAGGTAGAACTCCATTGCCGGTATCCACTCTGCAGCGCAAGTAACATTATAGCAAAAGGTAGGCTAAATTATGAAAATCTTATCTCGTGGTACTTGTAGGAGTGTGATGTTCTGTTAATTACGAATGCCAGGGACGTATCAACCTGCGCCTAGAAATATATTGCTCACAAAAAGACAAAAAAAAAATTATCAGACTTTTGGTCGGCTGTATTACTTTGTGTGCCTTTATTTTGCAGACGTAGATTATACAGAACCTAAACATGTCCCTTTATTTGTACAGAAACTAAAAATGAACTAAAAATACACACACATTTACGCTTGATTGTCCCAAACAGACACAGTCATCCAAAACTGAAAGTTACGGCTTTTGAATGCAACTGAAAACAAACTGAAACTTAGACTTAACACTTTTCAGTACTCTGTGTTCCCACCTCTGGCTTGTAGCACAGAAGCACACTGGTGTGGCATGCTTCAGATAAGCCTCCAGATTGCATCCTGAGGGATGGCTCCCCATTCTTCCAATAATGCTGCTGTCAGCTCCTGGAGTGTGCAGGATTGCTGTGAGAAATTCTAGATACGCCTACCAAGTTGATCCCACAGACGCTCGATACAATTGAGGTCAGGGATACATGCGGGCCAATCCATTACTTGAATTCCAGCAGCTGCAAGGAATTCCCTGGTGGCTCTAGAAAAATGTGTTCTCCAGAACCTCCTCAATGTAGCGCACAGCTGTCAGTCGCCTCTAAATGACTACAAAGTCACTTTTATGGTTCAAAGAAATTCCTCCCCAAAACATCACTGATCCACCACTGTGAGCGACTGTTTCCTGCACGTTGCAAGGCAAATTTCATTCTCCTTGACGTCGCCAAACTTGAATAGGACCATCTGACCCAGAAAGCTGGAATGTGGATTAATCGGCAAAGAATACTGGAGTCCAGTGTCAGAGCTGCCAGTTGACATGCTGTTGTGCAAACTGCAGATGGCATCTTCGGTGATGAGGGGTCAACCGGACCACTTTAAGCGGTCTCCGGGAATTGAGCTGACCTTCCCTTAGTCTATTACGGACTGTTTGTGTACTGACGACCGTAGCATGTGCATTCATTAGCTCACCTCGTAGGTTCCTGGTTGTACTGCAGCGATTTTGGAGGGCCTGTAAACGAAAAAAATCGGTCCTCAGGTTCCGTTGTTTTCCATTTTCTCCGTGAACCAGGTCGGCGTTTGACAGTGTGTAGCTCTTGATATCGCTGCCACAACCTGCAGATGACTGGTTGAGACACTCCGAGCCGTTCTGCCTCATAACACTGAGTGCGTCCTTCCTACAGGAGGGTTACTGCATGCATGACTTGTTCTGATGGTAAATGCCTTCCGATGTCTTGTGCTTTACCCTGCCTCTGCTGCTTACCAATATGACAGCTCACACAGCACTAACAGACCATGCCGTACGTCACGGACAACTCCTGTTTGGGGTGTGGTCACAAAGATAACTGCTCCGACTGGAGGATTATGTACTTGACTTCAATATTCCACCACATTAATGTCACCAAGGGATAAAAAAAACCAACCCTGTGCACAGTGCGTAATTTCAGGAATCTAGCCAGCCAAAAGTCGTATCTCGGAAACTAATGGACCGATTTACATAAAACTTAGTATGTAACTGTTATTATTGGAGATAATTAAGTGTGTGGTCAATCAAGTACAAAGAACAAATTACTATGCCAGGAATAGAATTAGTAATCTTTGTAATTTTAATCATTTTTCGTTATAGCTTTCAGAAATTAAATAGATGTTAATACTGGGACATGCTGTTTAGAATGTTTAAAAACAGATACAGGAATACATGTACTTGCCAAACAATTTATTCATTAGATGCAGTTACATCAGAATCGCTATCGTCACTTTCATTATCTCCTTCGGCAGAACCAGATACAGGAGCCTCAGACAGTAAGTTGAGCACTTCTCGTGAAAGCAGAATCAACTTCCTCTTCCGTGATTTCCCTAAGCTGGTAATATAAGCGCCCGATGATATAAGCAGCCTATGGAAAAGGTCAGTATTTGTGTCTTTCTGGAAGGTTTCCTATTATCTTTATTCCTGGTCTCCTGGGCTTCCTCGGAGAGGTGTCCAATAGGTATAATACAGTGCCATGAACCAAGAGTTTGTGCAAAGTTAAGGCATGTAGTACGATTTGTATTTTTGTAAGTACAATTGTATAGTTTCCTTTGCGTACATGCCAAATGTCACTTTATCAATGGCATACCCACATGAAAGAGTTTCTACGATGGCACGTAGTAATATCCGCAGAAGTGGAAGCCTCTCTGAAGAATCTTCTAGTGGTTTCCGTCATTGGTATGTCAGCACTTTGCTTCGGATATCAACCAATAGAAGCGCTTCCTCCCTGAACTTCTGTAGTGAAGTCATCTACAGTATTTATTTATTGCGTGTGTATTTTAGGCTTTAAATCAGTGCGTAAATGTATTGTGTTGAATGAGAGTTATGCAATAAGCCTACGCATGTGATTTATTTCTTCAACATTAATACTGTGATCTTTTGTAGTCATCTGCAGTATTTATTCACTGCATCTGTTTTCTAGCTTTTATTGTCTGGATAAATTTATTAAATGCAATTAAATTCATCACCTGCCCCTCAAGTCCATAAAATTATTTGTCTATTTTCTCTTGCAATTTACCTTATATTTCAGTGCTGAGCTTTCTTATGTGCTGTAGTTTACCTCTGATTCTGTACTAACCAAAAGTGGCCCCTGTAAACCCCACATCCCCTTCAGTTTATAAAAGTAATTTGTAGCTTAGTTTCTTAAGCCTTTTGTCTTGAACTTACATACTGAATATCGCAAATTTATATGCCACCGTTTTCCTGTGATGGCGTTGAGCGGAGCCGTTGGATATGGCAACCCTGTTGTCATAAGAGCAATACTGTTTTCTTAACATGGAATGAGCTATAGTACTGGCAGGCTCATCCTGACACTGTTGTGATGCACGTCCTTATGCAAGGCTCATTCTCTGCTCGAACCAACTTTTATTGTACTTCAGCAATTTGTCCCTTTTTCTACTATATTTTGTCCAGCGTGATCGAATTTTAGCACACAAAATACTGACAGACTTCCTTATTGACTTTGATATATCCTCTAAACAATCCTCAAAGCCTAAATGTTCAATTACAACATTCGCAATATCATCGTTCCGCTTATATTCCCTGTTGTTCCTCAACAGCTCGAAAACCGACCTCCGGGTTACAGAGCACATGACTTCTGAAAAATATTAATTACTCTCATGGTCACGCCTGGTCGCAGCAAAAAGTCACGTTTTTCTATTCGTGAAAGTATAGATAACTCATCCAAAAGACTTTATTGCGGAAATCAAAGGCAATCCATTTTGAAAGTCAGCTCAAATTTGTATAATTAGATAGCGCTTGGACACCATGTACCTGAATTTTAAGTGCATATTTTAGACAACAATGTAGTAATTTTCAGGAAATGCTACATACTGTATAAAAATACACACCTTCATCTAATATAATCACATTGCAAGCTAAAGAAATATTTAGTTCTGACGTCTTTACTGAGCCCTCACATAATAATAACTGCGCGCTCGCCTCGCCAGAATATGATGCCCTAACGAAGGAGAGCCACTTTAGGCTTTCGGTGAGATTAGTTTTCAATACTTAATTACTGTACCCAAGAGTCTTATAAACGCGACTCACAGAAGATGCGCACCAAAGACAAGGGTTGAAAATATTATTTTTGGCCGGCTGGATGCTAGAAATTACCCACTGTGCTGCGGAGCACCATGGTTGTGAAACAGCATGTGTGTATGCTAGTTCATACCAACGTTGTGATACTTTCCCCCCCTCCCCCCTCCTTTTTGTGAGCATTGTATATTGACTTTTGTAACCTAATCATAAATCGCCAACATTTTCCATACATCCTGTGGCTACTACCTCTGCCATTCATGGAATATGGCATCATTTCCAGATATCATCATAGTTTTTATAACCACCTATCGCACAATACAAAACTCCTAAACGATGTCTCTGTTGTTAGGCAGATTGGCTGACACGGAACAGTCAGAGGCTTTATGTTTATGCTGTGGCCCCCTGACATGTTAGACCAATGGATTCTTTTTACTAACCAGGATGTGTGCAGACCAATGAAGAAAGAGTACTTCAGTAGCTGAGAACACTTGGCAGTAGTTTGTAGGAAGTAAACTAAGCTGCTAGAAACAAATACAATCATGATGGGACAACCTGCTATGTGCTGCAGTAGAGCAGTTAGCCTGCAGAACAAATATGGCAGTTCTAAAGAAACCATTAAAATTGTTATTACAGAACGTCTGAGAGAGAATTAAACTCCTCAATAATCCTCTGTTCATAGCCTAGATCTTTAACCTTTTCTACCTCTGTCCTTATGTAAATGTAAAACATTGGGAAGCATTTCTTTGACTTTAAAAGTTAAGGTTCTTTGTGAACAGAAACCGCTCCGTCCACCTGTCTTGCTTGTTATTATTGAGAGTATGCATATTAGCAGAAGTGAAAGGGGCAAAAGAACTGTTGAAAGACCATGAAAATAATGCTGTTAGCTCAGGGCCACCCTCAAGACTCGAGATGGCAAAAGTTCAGTTAGACTTACCATTTTCCAGCACACGCATCTAGCCGCAATTGCACTGTCATTTGTTTCTCTCTCGCTCATATCTCACGTTGGGCATGATCGTGTGGTGGACCGAGCTGCCACCTGTTCATATAAGTACTAGTCCTAGTGCAGTGGTGCTACTTTTGAATTGGTCTGGATTGGTTAGGGTAGGTTAGTGACAAAGCCATTGGTCTGGATCAAGCAAAGGGGGTCTGGGGGCATAAGCCCCCAGGTTAGAAGCCACGAAGCAGCCCTAGGCCTCTGGTATCCCTCATGACACCTCCATTGGACTTGTGTATTTATTGTGCAGTTGTATATTTCTTGTGCGCGAGTTGGTAACGGAATTCATTTTACTTCATTGCTGGAAGTGACGTCATATCCCATCGTGTCTCACTCAATGGAAATGCTGGTACGTAGTTAGGCGATGGACTATGGCATGTGATAAATTGTATTAGGTTATAAAAGCAAAATTATTTCTGGGGGACGGTGGGTGGCTTCTTGGCTGTCGCAGTGATCACATCTCTCCTCTACAAGGTATTCCAGTTAAAAATTTTAACATATTGCATCCTTATCATGCTATAAAAGTGTGGTAAGTCATACTGAATTTCTGCCGCGATTGTAAGGGCCATCTAACAACTTACAAATGGCAGGGTTCCAGGTTTAGATAACCACTGAAGCAATGAAGGCTGAAATATAAGTTTCAGAAGATATTCTGCTTCCATTGTTCAGGGACGTTTGGAACCATGAAAAGCTACCTATGGACTGAAAGAAGAGCCTGCTGATCAAGCTGCCAAAGAAGGGAGATCTGACCAACTGCATCAACTGGGAAGGCAACATTTTCTTTCGATCCCAAGTAAGGTCCTCTCATGAGTGATCCTAAATTGCATCAAGTAGCGTGTCAACCAATAGATGAGAAGTGAACAAGCATGTAAAATGATAGGTCTCAACATTAGTAAGTCCTCTGTAGGCAATGTAGTAAAATCAGAATGGTTTTCCACCAGAAACAATAACTTTAAGGAAACTGCCGCGGAAGAGAGTTCGACCTGCCAGGACTCCGGACATCATTAAGAATTTAAAGGCTGCTGTCGTGAAGGAAAATCCACCAACTCATCGCCACCTTGCCAGCTACACAAGCACATCTAAAGGTACAGTCTACCGTATAATTTTTTAAAATCTGAACCTGGCAAAGTGGAATAAGGCATGTGGACATGCTTTGAAAGCAAGACACGTTAAATAATGCCAGATAATTATATGAAAACTACCTAGCAGGAGATAAATGGCAGTAGGTTGTTACAAGATCATCAGTCACGTACTACGAGAGAAAGGAAGCAGAAACGGGTGTCCGTGTCATACCGTTTAGTGACATCCCTGTCAAATCCCCCAATGCCTCGCCGATGGATTTCTGTGCCTTTAGTCTCCTAAAAAGAGGGATTTCTTCTAGACGTCCCACCACCATTAGTGTCATTGGGAAGTGTGCAAGAAGGTATGGGACAATATTCCTCATCCTGTACTCTGTCGAAGTCTTCTACAGTGGAAATTGAGATGTAGGGCAATAGTCCGTGTCCGAGAATATGACATCATGCACAACCGGGTCTGGAGAAAAGGAATTGTCTAGGACAAAAGGTACGTCAAAATCGTCCAAACTTAACTGAGGCAAACCTCCACAGGTTGATATTTGTTACCCAAGTTTGAGAGAACGGCTAAACCGATTGACATCGCAATGCATTCTGATGAAAGCTCTTGGCCTGTACATATTTGTAGTGTGTCTTTAAAGGCATAGATATTTCTTGCCGTATATTTTCAAATTATTAAAGAAAAATGTAGCATTCTGATTGGCCAAAGCGCTCGCCAGTACTTCAAGGCCACCTAGACTGTGGTACCACCGAGGCATATGATGCGAGAGGGAAGGTGGAAGGGGGCAAGTACTCATGCACAGTTGGACATCTTCGTGGTCAGCTGTTCCAATCTCTGTTGTTTTATACAGTCGCTTAGTCGAGAAGCGCAATGTTAGTGTTTCATTGTAGCTCTCCCTATATTTGCTAGCTTGAAGTGCACTGTACATTCAATAAAATCCCTCGAGATGACTTAACTCCATCAGATAAAATACTTCCATTTTCTTTTAAGTGGCATTAATTTCCAATTCGCTTGGCATTTTATATCACAGTCAATAAAGCTCAAGGGGAAACACTGGAACATGCAGGTTTCAGTTTACCTCAGCCAGTTTTGAGCCATGGCATATGTTGCAATGTCAGGAATGCGAACTTCTGTTGTCCTTGAAGTTCCAATACTGCCAAACAGTAATTTTACAAAGAATGTATTATATATGTAAATCCTTTACTAAATATATACCCCATTGACCGTCATGTTTTGGCGGGATTTGGCTAGGTAATTCATTATTAGCTCAGAGCCTCCATCAAGACTGGAGATTGTATTTTGTAGTTCACTATTTCTTAATCTTGCAATAGTTTTGACTGCTGGAAAACAAAGGTTATATGTTAACTAACTCAAAACTGGAAAGAAAATGGCTTCCACTTAAAAAAAATGTGTAGTTTTCACCAACTTTGAGAAGGCCTTTGATAGCATTGAAAGAACAGAGATGTGGAGAGCTATGAAAACAGTCAGGATCCCACAAAAAATTATTCACATATTAAGAAACATCAGGTTGTATGAGATAGGAACATACAAGGAACACATAATAGGACAAGTACATTGACAGTTCAGTGTAGGAAAAGGGGGCAATAGAAATACGAGACAACAACAAACTTGACAACACAAAAGGACAAGGACAACTTCTACATCTTCATTTACTGCCATTCTCGAAGAGGTAGGCTCTTTTGTCATCAATACCTGTTCTTCTACTCTTCTCAATGTCCATTGAGCCCATTTCTGCTTCCCACCTTCATCAACAGGGCGGGTATCAACACTCATTAAGAGGCCATCTTGACAAATCTTCAGTCTTTAAATGGAAACTGTAGGATAAGTAAATAGCCAGATAAATACAGAAAATGGTAAGAAACATTTGTTTCCTCCCAATACTTATTGCAAGGAATGTGCATGCCAACTACACATGTCCTATCCAGAATTAAGAATTGCTGTTTGAACCCATCCCAATTCTGTTCCTAATGGTGCTAAATTTTGTGGTGGTAAAGGCACTGAAGAAAACAGAAGTGTACAGTGGGGACCAACAGATCTGTTGAAGGATTTAGACGTCGCTGATGAATTATGTCTGCCAGCCAGCAGCTTCAAAGACAATGAAACTAAGTTGAATGACCTGAAAGCCAGTGCAGTAGATTCTGAGCTCAAGATAACATCAAGAAGAACAAAGAGATAAAATGCAGGAGCAAGAATGTCTGATTCATCCTAGAGAATCAGGAGGCCAAACAAGTTGAACAGTTCTGCTACCTAGGGAGCATCGTTACCCTTGATGGGGGGGAACTACAGAAGATGTTAGGAATAGAATCAGTAAAGCCAAAGGTGCATTTGCAATGCTGCAGCCAATGTAAACATCAAAGGAGCTCCATACTAATACAAAGTTGCACTTATGCAACACCAATGTCAAATCTCGTACTGTATAGTTGTGAAACATGGGGACTAATCAGACTTCAAGCCAGGAACCACCAGACGTTTGTCTGAGGAACATCCTGAGGATACGGTGGCCATAGCTTATTTCCAAAGCAGGTTTGTGGAGCAGGACAAATCAAACTCCTATCAACATTACGGTGCAACACAGAATATAGAAGTGGATCAGGCACACACTAAGGTACAGCACAAACAACATTGCCAGACAAGCGCTAGAATGGAATTCTCAAGATACCAGACACAGAGGCAGACCAAAGATCACATGGATTAAGAAACAGTGTGAAAGAAGGAACAGAAAGCTTAGCTGGAAATCAAGGCCCTGGCAAGAACAGAATCCGATGGTGAAAGATCGTTAATGCTGTATGCTCCAGATGGGAGTTTCATGATTAAATGATAATGGGGTGTGTGTTTCACCGTTGTGGGAGTCCATTATGAATTTATTTATATACCTATAACACTTTAAGCATCTTATGGAACATCTGTAGTAGGCCTATTTAAGACATAAAAAGGACGCTTTTTAGACATAACTGGCATAACATGTTACTTTGCGTAATATTAATTCTTAACTTTATTGTCAAGAATTTTTCTTTCGGTGCTCGTGCCAGGTTGGGATGTTAAGGGCACCTTTTCGTCTTCCTCTATCCAACTGTCATTGCTGCTCCTTGTGTGTGTTCCTTCTTATTATACAGTTCTTGGCTGTGTCCAAACACCTTAGTCTGGACATACGTTTTCTCCTTCTTTCAATCATAGCTTCCATCATCCAGTTTGGTATCCTTTTCTCTTATCCTCTGGTTTGTAAACCATCTCAGCTTATTTCATTCTATCAGAATTCCTCTGAATTCGTGCCTGACATCCTCATTTCTTACTTTGATCTTCTGTCTTTTTTATCATCTTGAAACTTTAATTTCACTGGCCTGGTCTCTATCGCATATGTCAGTATAGGGTAATAATTCATTTTATACGTTGCAATGACACTACAAAAACAGGTGATGTTATGTGTGCGACAAGTATTGACAATACCAGTATAATTGGTCTGTTATTGGACATTATAAATTTTTCAGCTAACTCATTCCTGTTGCCAGCATTTTGTCCCAGTGTGCCAATTTGGGCTTATCATTTGGTAACTAGCACTCCTACCAAGACTCATGGCTATTGCGTACCGTGGAAGCTATCTATCTATCTATCTGTCTACTAAAGTTTACATTCCCCACCCTGATGATGTGAGGCAGGCCACCTAGAAGGGATGCCTTCTCTCTGGCCAGGAGATGAAGACGTCGAGTGGGAGTGAAGAATATGTAGGATGGGTAAGGAGTGATTTGAAGAGTACTGGGAGGTGGTATGGACATTAGTTTCTTATCTAAGGGAATAGTTTTTATTAAGTTACAAATATGGTGACAAAGGACATGATGACCTTATTTGATACTGACATGGACAAGATCTATACATTTTGGATTTTCATAATACAAAATTTGCCCTCACTGGCGAGATGTAGTGTTTACAGTGCGCTATGTCTTCTGTTATGGGCTAGAGCAATTTGTTACTTTCATTGACCTGTCTCAGTCTCATCCTTGGCTTTGACAATATGAAAGTGACCGAGGTATGAGCGATGCTAGTAACACCATTCCTTATGCAGCCAGTCCCTGTTATGATTGGTGTGAAAATATCGCCCATAGGGTCGGTTGGTGCATGCATTTCAGTGGGCTTGGCAGACTGATATGCAATAGCAACTTCTGGCTCGGTGAGGAAAGCAATGGGAAACTACCTCACTCCTCATTTCCCTAGTATGCCTTTTCAGTGATGCCTAGGCTGTCTATGATAGCCTTTGGTGGAGCTGTGGAGGATCAGACCAGCCTTCGGGCTGAATACCCAACATACAGATTATTAATACAATACTATTTTGATAGAATTTCTCTGTAAACATAGGCTATAATGTGTGTATAGTAATGGAGGAGAAAACATATATAACATTTAGCATAGTAGCTGGACGTGTACACAGTTTTTCTTTCTTTGAAAGTACAAATTATAGTGATTTGATTGTTGCTATAATATGGATGATTGATGAGTTTAACATGCATAAACGTGTCACAATGTACATTAAATTTATAAGAAGGGGCAACGCCGACATGGGCTTACGCACAAGATGAGGGTCATTATAATGGAAGGTGAAATAGCTTGATTAATTGTAATTGTTATTGCTATTGTTGCTGAGGGTTATAAGGGAACAGGAAGGAAACCCAGGATGAGGGTCCTGTCACAGGCCCTGGTTGGCCACCACCCTAGGGCGGGGGAAGGGAATGATAGAGGTGAAGAGGGGACTGGATGAAGAGTGGGGAAGAAGGGGATGGGCTATTAAGGAGTTGGGTTAGGGGAAGATGGGCTTGGTTGAGAGTGCGAAGTACAGAGGGTCTGTCGATGTAGGCGGAGGAAGTAAGGATCACGAGTGGATATGAATCTTTTGGAGATGGACAAAATGGGGAGGAAGTTAGGGTTGGGAAGGTGAGTGGACGGGGTTAGGAATGTGGGCTGAGGATGCAGATGGGATATAGGTGTTCAGGGTGTCTACAGATTGTTGATCATTCAATGAAAGCGGGGTTTTTTCCAGGGGTTGGGATAGATGGGTCTGGTAGGAGGGCCAGTCTGCTTGGGCGAAGTTGGTAATGCAGAAAGGGGGGAGGGGGTAGAACGGTGATTAGCAGAGAGGATTTGGAGAGGGACAGGGAGGTGATCACTGCCAATACATGGAAGCAGAGAGACATGAAGGAGGTGGGCAAGGGATTTGTGGGCGATGATGGCATCTAGGGTGGTGGAGGAAGGCTGGGGTCCAGGAATAGGGATGAGGGACCAATCAATGTGGTTAAGTAGTTTCTGCAAATGATCCATTTCGATATTGGAGTGGTATGTTAAATTAAGGTCTGCTAGGAGCAGAAAGTGGGGAAAGGTGTCATGGAGATGGGAGATACAGGCCAGGGGTAGTGGGAGGTGGGACCGGTGGTAAATGGTGGCAACATGTAGGATTCGGAAGAGGAAATAAATTGTGGTGGCAATGGATTCAGGGAAGGAGAGAGGGTAACGGGGGCTGTGAATGCGGACTGGAGGTGACGTGCATGAAGCTAGTGCTGAACTACCTTGGCCTCGTGGGGGTGGTCCAAGCGGTGTAGATTGAAACCGAGGAGATGGGCAGACTGATGAGGCCGGAGCATAGTTTCATTGAGGAGGAGGGCATGAGAGGGATATTGGGCTATGAGGGCTTGGAGGATGGAGATGGGCTTAGGAGACTGGGATCCAGAGGGGACTATCCATGATCAAATTAGGGTCTCAAGGGGGGTGAAGTGGAAATGGGTGTTGAGGTCAGAGTGGGAGGTTTGAAGGTACCTATTAAGGGTTTGGTTGGCCGCGGCTTGCAGTTGGGTGAGGACCATGGGGCGATGGAATGGATGAATGTTAAAGAGGGAGATGGTGATTAATCGAATGGGGTAGGAGGGGAAAGAGTGAGCGAGTTGGGTGGGGAAATCTACGGTACGGATGGGAGCGACTAATTCAGGACGGGTTTCAGGAGCAGGAGCATATCCTCCTCCTCAATGAAACTACGCTCCGGCCTCAACAATTTGCCCATCTCCACAGTTTCAATCCACACTACCGGTCAAAAGTTTTCGATCACCTGTCATAACTATGGATTTGTGGTTAAAACAGAGATGTACACTGACTTAGCAAATGTCATGGGATAGTCACCTAATAGCGTGTGGGGCCTCCTCTGGCCCTGTGAACTGCAGTGAGATGCCATGAAAGTGAGTCGACAAGTCCCTGATAGTCCTCTGGATGCAGCTGGTACCAAATCGTTTGCAGGGTGGCCGCCAATGCTGGTCTGTTCGTGGGTGCAGGATCCGTGCTACGGAGCCTGCGTTCCAGGACATCCCAGATATGCTCGATAGGGTTCATATCGGGGCTCCTGGGTGACCATGGCAGTCATTGGACCTCCGCTGCATGTTCCTGGAACTATTCCTGGGCGACGTGTGAGCAATGTGGCGTGCCCTGGACCACACCTTCTAGGCAGGCGGGATCCATCGCTTCATGTGGTCTGCGCCATACACGGTGCCTCCTATTGGCATGGTGCAGTTGAAATCGTGATTAATCCGACCATATCACATTACGTCATTGTTCCAGTGTCCATCCCTGGTGACTGGCGACAAATGCGCGTCGTTTCGATGACATTGGGTTAACAGTGACACCCGTGTGCGGCGCCGGCTCCCATACCCCATAGAATCCATGTTCCTATGGATTGTCCACTGGAAGACGTGTCTAGCGTGGCCTGTGTTGAATTGAGCCGTGATTTGTTGCCCGGGTGTCGCTATTGACAATCCGTCTCAGATGTCGCCGGTCACGGTCATCGAGGGTGGCTGGACGGCCAGTCGTTCGTCTGTTGTGGGCGGTGACACCCGCATTCAACCATTCACGATACACCCTGGACATGGTTGATCGTGTAAAGCCGAATTCCCGCACCACTTCCGAAATCGCACTTCCCATCCGTCGGGCACCGACCACCATACCTTGTTCGAACGGTGTCAGCTCACGACGACGTTCCATGTTACACCTGTCAGATGCACAGCCACTGCTCACAAGGTCTCCTCTACAACTGCCGCTGGCACAGGGGGCGTGTGGTGCGCAGACAACACACCTGCGCATCAGTGCTCCGCTATCCCATGACATTTACTCAGTCAGTGTTGTTTTAAATAATCTATCATAGCCCTGTTCTGATAATAAAACAAGCATAAACATGTAAAGAGGGAACGACTCTGTTGTGTATTTGATCGGTTCTCTGCATGGAGGGTCCCTGATGAGTAACCACAACAACACTGATGTGTCTTTACCCAAGACGTGTCCACTCGAATAGGCCTCATTCCTTCAGCTGTCTGTGTAGCAAGCAGTTCACATTAGTTTTCAGTACACTGTGTGCAGCTAGCAGTGTGTTTGTGTATCTGATCAGATGCATACCATATTACCTCCAAATGGGACGGAAGCAGGAGATTGGGACTGAAAATAGTGCTGTAATTGTAGCTCTGCATCACGAAGGGTATTCTAGTAGGACAGTAGCAACAAAAGTTGGCGTAGCCCAATCTACAGTGGTGTATACATTGCAGCGGTTCAAGCAAATCGGTGCCAATGCAAGTGTTTCGCGATCTGAAAGACCCCGTGTAACATCATACAGGGAAGATCAGTTCATATGTGTACAGAGTAAACATCAGAGGACTCGTACGGCACCTGAAATTTGTGAGGAAGTCAATAATATTCGAGCTGCTCCAATCTCGGTCTCAACAGTGCAACGCCGTCTTCGTGAACGAGGTTTAAAGGGGCGCATAGCGGCCTTTATTACGGACACAAAATAAGGTGAAAAGAATGCAATGGGCACAGCAACATAAAATCTGGAGCGTGCAGCAATGAATCGAAGTTTGATGTATTTAGGAGCCATAGTCGAATGTTTGTTCGTCGACTTCGTGGAGAACGTATGAAGAGTCAGTGTGTGACACCTACGGTAAAGCATGGTGGAGGGTCGGTTATGGTGTGGGGATGTTTTGCGGGTGATAAAGTCGGTGATCTAGTACAAATTAATGGAACATTAAAGAAGGAAGGATATCATAGGATACTGATCAACAATGCAGTTCCATCTGACAAGAGGCTTATGGTCGTGGGTTTGTTCTGCAGCAGGACAATGACCCCAAACATTCTTCTAAATTGTGTATGTCAATAGAAAAGAGAAATGTGGGGAACTGAAAAATATGATTTGGCCAAGTCAGTCACCAGACTTAAATCCCATTGAACTGTTATGGGATGAACTTGATAGGGAGGTCCAAAAACTGAGGTCAACTAATGTTGAAGAGCTATGGAATAATTTACAGAGCTGTTGGACTGCAATATCTACACAAACAATACAAAATCTTATTTCCAGAATGCCAAGAGTTTGTGCAGTTGTTCGGAGGGCAAAGGGTGGATTTGAAGAGGCTAAAATATAAACCATATTGTATTCTACTTAATGATAGAGAGAGAAAATATATATTACTATGTGTGTGTACATTGAAATAAAGTATCTAGTTTTGTGCATAGGTGATCGAATTGACCGGTAGTGTACACCGCTTGGACCACCCCCACGAGGCCGAGGTGGTTCTGCACTAGCTTCACGCATGTCACCCCCAGTCCGCATCCACACCCCCCGTTGACAGGAGTACGTGGACTGGGGGACACCACAGGTATTGCACTTGTGGGGGACGTTGGACATTGGGGCAGCGGGAGGTAGGATGTAGTTTAGAACAATGTCCGCACACTGGATGTTCAGGAGTGCAGTGTGCTGTTGAGTGGCTGGTTATAAACCAGGCACCTTTCGTAACGGATTGGTTGGGGAGCTGGGACGCAGGATTTTTGCACCGTGTGGTCGTGGCAAAAGATTAAAACCTCCACTAGCAATGACGCTATCCTTATCCTCAGTGGTGGGGATTAGAATCCTCACCATGAAGGTGGGTCCTGGTGAGTTTCTGATGTGGAAGGCTTTCCGGACGGGGACGCCCTCTGCATTCAGCTCAGAAATTACGGTGTCTTCTGCAATTTTGGGCAACTCTCCGAATAACGCAACTGAACAGGCTGTGACAGGGGGAGGAGGAGGGGATTTGATGGTGGGAGTGGACAAGGGCTTGAGGGGTGATCCTCATCCTAACTGGGCAGCTCCTATGGTGTGGATGAGCTGGTGTGCGGCGTCCTCGTATAGACTTTAATGATTACTCCATTAGATGTTAGACGGATGTCTGCTATCTCGTGGCGCTACGTATTGAATCTGATGAGCGTGGTGAAGATGTTTCGTGGCTGGCAGAATTCTGGTGAGGGGTTGTGCAGGAGTAAGGTATGTGTGTCTTGGAGAGTTTTCGGATGAGTGCAGAGGTTAATGATTGGTCGGCAGACTTGGAAGAAGGGTGGGAATTCAGAGATGGAGTTAATATTCTGGTGGGAAATTTGGAGAGTCCATGGGGTTGATGGTTGTAGATGTAGGTTGTTCTTGTGCTGCGGCAGCTTCCAAAAGATGCTTCCGGACGGTGTCATCATCCATTGGATTGGAAATGGAGCGTTTCATAGTGATCCTGGCGGTTCGTTGTGGTGCTGGATCTGTTAAGATATGGCATGTTGGTGGCAGTGGAGGGAGGAATTCTGTGCTGGGGCATGCAACCCCTCGACTGCATGCGGGAGTGGTGATCGTCGAAGCGCTGGATGATGGCAAACTGTTGGTCGTAGTTGTGTGGTTGTGATGGTGCAGGTGGTAATGGCAGTACAGAACATGGAGTCGCTGTGTTGAGTCTGTAACCCTCAGGCTTGAAGGGGGATACCCTTGGTTGTGGGAAGGAAGCGGCCATGGCCTTAATTAAGGTACAATCCTAGCATTTGCCTGGTGTGAAAATGAGAAACCATGGAAAACCATCTTCAGGGCTGCTGATAGTGGAGTTCGAACACACTATCTCCAGAATGCAAGCTCACAGCTGCACACCCCTAATGGCACGGCCAACTTGCTCGGTATTATTATTATTGTCATCATTGTTAATGGTTGTTTATCTTAGTTAAAATATAGTCAAACTTCACTTCTGATACTATAACTAAAAATTTAATCTGGCAAATATGATCAATGAACATTTTAAATTCACAACACTGAATATATTTTTAAATGTCAGATATTTCAAAATGTTTATCGGCAATCTCTTAACATTATTATTGGCCATTCACCTGTCAGAATATTAGGAAAGAATTGCACACAAAATGCTCTCATGTTCAGATTTGGGAAGTAATTGAGTAAAAGTAATCGGGTTACTTGTAACGATTACATTCATAGTAAATTTTACTTTTAATTGGTACGTGTTACAAAAAAAGTTATTCTTCATGAAATAAAATTGTGCTGGGCTGAGTAGCTCAGGCGGTACAGCGCTGGGCTTCTGACCCCAACTGGTCAGGTTTGATCCTGGCTCAGTCTGGTTGAAGGTACTCAAATACGTCAGCCTCATGTCAGTAGATTTACTGGCAAGTTAAAGAACTCCTGCAGAACAAAATTCCAGCACCTCAGCGTCTCCAAAAACCGTAAAAGTAGTTATTGGGACGTAAAACAAATAACATTATTGTGAATTTATTTACTGAAGATGGTAAATGTATCTTCGAGTCTTTCAACTTCACCTACCACTAACGTGCCATTATCAAATCAGATAAGACAGACGTGATCATGACTTCATCAAATAACAGAGCAAATCGTGCTTCCCTGGGCTACGTAGGCCTTCTATGCTGTTCCTCAGTTCCATCTATGCTTGTACCGGTTTGTCACTGGACTGGCAGCCTGTCACCCCGGCCTGCATGCTGTGCCATAGGCTATGCGATGCTCCTCAGCTCCGTGGTTGGACGGTTTGTCACTGGACCGGCAACGAGTCACAGCTCTAGTTGTGTGACTGGAGCAGGGGGAGCAGTGACACATTTATGGGCTCACACCTCTATTGGACACAGAGCACAAATAGTAGAGAAACATCCCACTACTTGCATTGTGAACGGCGAAGATGCTGTGGAGGCCACTGCATAGTCTACCTAGAGCCACTGGCAGTGCCAATGCACTGTGAGAGACTTTGTCTCATTTTCAAACATTGATGCTTGCTAGGCCAACTGATGTTACAGATATTGATTCCCATAGGGTACTGAAAAATAGGGAATGTAGGCAGCGATACATAGGACAGTCTGGAAGAAGTTTGGCTATAAGGTACAAAGAACACGTTAATGTGGTTAAACGTAGGATTCCAGCAAGATATAGCAGATATCTTGGATTCTGGAGGTCAAATGGACTGTATCGCGATTGACATGTCTAAAGCATTTGATAGGGTGGATCATGGGAGACTACTGGCAAAAATGACTGCAATTGGACTAGACAAAAGAGTGACTGAATGGGTTGCTATATTTCTAGAAAATAGATCTCAGAGAGTTAGAGTAGGTGAAGCTTTGTCTGACCCTGTAATAGTTGAGAGGGGAGTTCCTCAGGGCAGTGTTATCGGACCTTTATGTTTTCTTATATATATAAATGATATGAGTAAAGGAGTGGAATCAGAGGTAAGGCTTTTTGCGGATGATGTTATTCTCTATAGAGTGATAAATAAGTTACAAGATTGTGAGCAACTGCAACGTGACCTCGAAAATGTTGTGAGATGGACAGCAGACAATGGTATGTTGATAAACGGGGCTAAAAGTCAGGTTGTGAGTTTCACAAATAGGAAAAGTCCTCTCAGTTTTAATTACTGCATTGATGGGGTGAAAGTTCCTTTTGGGGATCATTGTAAGTATCTAGGTGTTAATATAAGGAAAGATCTTCACTGGGGTAATCACATAAATGAGATTGTAAATAAAGGGTACCGATCTCTGCACATGGTTATGAGGGTGTTCAGGGGTTGTAGTAAGGATGTAAAGGAGAGTGCATATAAGTCTCTGGTAAGACCCCAACTAGAGTATGGTTCCAGTGTATGGGACCCTCACCAGGATTACCTGATTCAAGAACTGGAAAAAATCCAAAGAAAAGCAGCTCGATTTGTTCTGGGTGATTTCCGACAAAAGAGTAGCGTTACAAAAATGTTGCAATGTTTGGGTTGGGAAGAATTGAGAGAAAGAAGAAGAGCTGCTCGACTAAGTGGTATGTCTTTACATAAAAACAATATATATACAATTCTCCACCTTATCAATACGAGTTTATTTTACATTACAAATATTCAAGACTAGTTTCGACCCCTATGGGGTCATCCTTAGTTGACAATTGTAAATTGTTCATAAAAACATCACATAGTAAAAGTTAGACTAGTTTAGGCTGATCATTAATGTTTGGTGTGTCTAGTACATGACTAGTATGCATTGTTCATAAAGACACATATTACCTTGCTGCTGCTACTATCAAATTTTAAGTTAAATAGTATGGAACACAGATATGTTTGTGTGACTTAACAGTGACAAGTTCAAATATTTACAGAAATTGACTGTTGATTAGTCACATGGTATAATAGAACACAGGCTTGAACATTTTTGATTTAAGTATCAGTGCAACATCTTGCTTTTGTACATACTAGGAGCTAAATTCATTTTGTAAAGTCATTACATTCTGATTGAAACTTAGTGTGAGGTTAAAATTGAATAAAAATATATGCTAATGTGGACATTAAAATATTGTTAAAATGGGCATATAATCAAAAACAGTGGTATGTATGCCACACATGTCTAGTATAAAAACTCATTACACTGGTGTTGTTAGTGTGCAGTACAGCATATACACTGATTTGGAATAAATGGATTTGTATATATATCGTTCCAACAAAGTGGATCCATAAAATTATAAGATGTATAGGTGATTAGTATTATAATGATCCACTGCAAATTAGGTAATGCTGTTGTTTATCTGAAGATCTATTGGCAGCTACAGATGTTAAAGTTATTAAAAATGTTAATGGAGCATGTTTTCTTCCGTAGACGCGATGTTTAAGATTGGTGGCATTAGTCAAATATGATGAAAGTTATGCGTCTTGGTGCGTTCCGGAAGCTGGTATGTTATGAGAAACCAAGGTGGAGTGTGTAAAGTGCTGAAGTCGTGCGTTCTTAGTAGCTGCCTGTTGGGATCCCAACAGGCAGCTACTAAGAACGCACGACTTCAGCACTTTACACACTCCACCTTGGTTTCTCATAACATACCAGCTTCCGGAACGCACCAAGACGCATAACTTTCATCATATTTGACTAATGCCACCAATCTTAAACATCGCGTCTACGGAAGAAAACATGCTCCATTAACATTTTTAATAACTTTAACATCTGTAGCTGCCAATAGATCTTCAGATAAACAACAGCATTACCTAATTTGCAGTGGATCATTATAATACTAATCACCTATACATCTTATAATTTTATGGATCCACTTTGTTGGAACGATATATATACAAATCCATTTATTCCAAATCAGTGTATATGCTGTACTGCACACTAACAACACCAGTGTAATGAGTTTTTATACTAGACATGTGTGGCATACATACCACTGTTTTTGATTATATGCCCATTTTAACAATATTTTAATGTCCACATTAGCATATATTTTTATTCAATTTTAACCTCACACTAAGTTTCAATCAGAATGTAATGACTTTACAAAATGAATTTAGCTCCTAGTATGTACAAAAGCAAGATGTTGCACTGATACTTAAATCAAAAATGTTCAAGCCTGTGTTCTATTATACCATGTGACTAATCAACAGTCAATTTCTGTAAATATTTGAACTTGTCACTGTTAAGTCACACAAACATATCTGTGTTCCATACTATTTAACTTAAAATTTGATAGTAGCAGCAGCAAGGTAATATGTGTCTTTATGAACAATGCATACTAGTCATGTACTAGACACACCAAACATTAATGATCAGCCTAAACTAGTCTAACTTTTACTATGTGATGTTTTTATGAACAATTTACAATTGTCAACTAAGGATGACCCCATAGGGGTCGAAACTAGTCTTGAATATTTGTAATGTAAAATAAACTCGTATTGATAAGGTGGAGAATTGTATATATATTGTTTTTATGTAAAGTAATATCCATCAATACGGAAATGAAACTTATAAACATAAGTGGTATGTTCCGAGCTGTCAGCGGAGAGATGGCATGGAATGACATTAGTAGACGAATAGGTTTGAATGGCATTTATAAAAGTAGGAAAGATCACAATATGAAGATAAAGTTGGAATTCAAGAGGACAAACTGGGGCAAATATTCATTTATAGGAAGGGGAGTTAGGGATTGGAATAACTTACCAAGGGAGATGTTCAATAAATTTCCAATTTCTTTGAAATCATTTCGGAAAGGGCTAGGAAAGCAACAGATAGGGAATCTGCCACCTGGGCGACTGCCCTAAATGCAGATCAGTATTGATTGATTGAATTGTAGAAGGTATTCAGCCATGGGAAAGCATCTGTTTGAAAAGAATCATTATAAATTTACAGACATTTCTAATGACATGGAATGAATATATTTGGCCAAACAGGGAAAATTCATGAATGTTTGAGAAAGTTTCAAAAGTTATCTTTCTAAAAAAAAAAAAAAAAAACAGAAACCCACTTGAATCAAGTCTGAATTAAAGAATGACAGATGAGAACCCATTATATAAACTAGCATTTAATCATTTAAGGAAGCTTGAAGTTCTTAAATTTATTTAGGAAGTGATTCTCATTCAACATTATCTAAATATTAAAAATTTTATGTAATAATATTTTCTTAATACACCACTAACTTATGTTTATTAATTGATATGGTGAATTATGATACAATAGTTCTTTAAATTTTGGGCTACCGGGTGAGTTGGCCGTGCAGTTAGGGTCGCGCAGCTGTGAGCTTGCATCCAGGAGATAGTGGGTTCGAACCCTACTGTCGGCAGCCCTGAAGGTGGTTAAATTTGTGTCATCATATTCCTCAAGGCAGTGCAGCTCTTTTCTGGCACACCTTCAAGGTGGTGGTGGTGATGGTGATTATTGTTTTAAAAAGGAGGTACAACTCACCAACCCCTTCAGAGGTGGTGAGCTGTGTGTACCTTTTTAATCAGTTCCTCTGCCAATCTTCTCTGACAGCACCAGGAATCAAACCCAGTCCTTTGAGGACAGCAGCTAATAGCACTAACCGTTACACTAAGGAGATGGAGTAAGTGATGCTGAAAAATGCTTATAGGTCAAGATGTTTAGATGTCAAGTTTTTACTGCTGCATTCTTGGCTTCAAATCTTTGCGACTCATTTTGGAATATGTGTTGCACAAAGCAAAGGCACCATAGATTTTTTCAAGATGATCTCTGGTTGACACTCAGGGAGAAGAAAATTGGTTTCTAGATATGGTGGAAATCTAGGAACAGCCAGAATGAACCACATGAGGATGAAGTACAAAGCCGCTAAGAAACTTGCAGATGCCATAGTTTCAGAAGCTACGGGAGAAGCAGTACAAGGCTTCTGTGAAGACTAAGGAGATGGTGTGAAACAAATCTACAAATTGCCAATCTGTGTGAGAAGCACTCCAGGGACATAGTCACCATATCAATGACAATAAAGGGGTGTCAAACTCACTTCATACAAACCCAAAATTTGGGAGCATGTCATTGTAAATAGCGTCTATAATATCTTCAGCTTATATAAGAACCAGTGAAGTTTCACATCTGGTATGTCAGCAAGTGATGTAATTCAGAATATACAGATCATGATGAAATACTATATTCACCATAAGGAGCTCCACGTGGTGTTCATTGACCTAGAGAAACCTGCCACCTCCCACCTGCTTCCCTTCCTCTTCCCATCCTCTTTCCCTCCCCTTCTTTTTCTCTTGCAGTCCAAGTAATAGCTTTCCCCAAGCAGTGGATAGCACTCAGTGCAACACAAATGCAACTGCTGGGAACAGGCCCGCACGGAACCGAGGGAGTAAGTTTAACATTGATCTTTTACATTGGTTTATATTTGACACAGTATTCTTTAACTGTAGTTTTCTTTCTTTTCAGACATTCATTCTCTCCAATCCAGACTGGCAATAGATACACATATTGACGATTCCTTAACCAGCAACAATTCTCAATTTTATCATTATCATCATAGCAACCTAGGATGTTCACTCAGGTTAACTTCATATTGTAATGTAACAAACTATACCTGGTTTAAGCAAAGTTCCACAGCACTGTATATACTGTATTTTCACACAGTTTAAGCACGAATTTTCATACTCTTTGCGAAGAGCAGTTCACAACAGCTGGTGCATACAAGATACTTTTAACAACCATAGTGAACATTTTTGGACAACAGCTGTGATATTTTTGAATAATTCGTTAATAATTTTTACATTTTTGAGAATTTAAGAATCTATGTATCTACCTGAGGATGACCCAGTTAAAAGTTCAAAACTAGTAGGATTATAAATATAATTGAACTTTAAATCTTGTATTGATCGGGTGGAACATCCCCTCCTTTGAATTATAGATTGAATTGATGACACTGTAAAACATCACATCAATGTTGACTGGATGAAATGGCAATTGCTGACAGGTGTCTTATGGGACTGGCAGATGCCTCTAAAGCTTACAGGGAAAGTTTATAAGATAGGCTAGTTCTCAGATCTGTCATCTTGTATGGCTCCAAATGCTGAGAAAGGCAGAAGAAGCATATTCAGCAAATGCACCCTACAGAAATATGAAAGCTGTGGTGGTCTGTGGGTGTTACTGAAACTAATCGAGTGCATAATGATTATGTGCGAGTATCGTTCGGAATAATCATTAGGCCTATTGATGAGAAACTGGATGAGAGACAGCTTCGCTGGAACAGGCATGTCAAGCGGCATGATGAAACTCATCCTGTACAAAAATTTCTTGCCATACAGAACGAAGAAGAGGCTAAGGATGCCCAAGAGCAACATGGTGGCGAACAGCTGAAACCACCTTTAGAAGGAAGGATGCCCCTGTTCCCCAAATTAAGCAGCAGAGGGAGTACTCTACGGATCATTGGAGCTGACTGTGAGTGATACTTGAGAGCGTTCACCTTGCAGTCACATATGGGCCCTACAGCCAGTGAAAAGAAAATAGAAAGGAGGTCTCTGGTTTTGCCTGTCAGTTTCATTCCAGTTTACATAACCATTCATTTTGCCTCCAACTTGTATGAATGGCCATGCCAGCTAACAAGTTCCTGTACCATGCTCTGTCTGTGTCCACCTCTATAATGTAATGGTTAGTATTATTACCTGTCATGCCGGGGTGTCTGGGTTGGATTCCCAGTACTGCTAAAAAATTAATATTGGCAGGAGGGCTGTTATGTGCTTAAATAGGTATGTGCTGCTTACCTCCATTGGTGGTGTGCCTGAAAAGAGCTGTACGATCTCGGGATAAGGATACAAATTTACATTTTTTTTTTTTCAGAGATATCTGTATAAATAAAATAAGAGTTTTGTCTGTACATTGCTCAGAATTTAAAAAAAAAATGTATTTCTGTATCGTTCATGTCCACAGTAACAAGGAAATGTACTTTTTATTTTTCCGTACTTTCTGTCTGTCTGTCTGTCTGTCTGTCTGTCTGTCTGTCTGTCTGTCTGTCTGTCTGTCTGTCTGTCTGTCTGTATGTATGTATGTACACACATCACGAGAAAACGGCTGAAGAGAATTTAAAGAAAATCGGTATGTAAAGTCGGGGGATGAGCCACTATAATCTAGGCTATAAATCATTTTATTCACGCCGAATGAAATGGTAGTTTAGGGGAAGGCCTAAAATTCAATTCTCAAATATTTATATTATTAGTGGTCCTATCAATAAATACTACATGACTAAAGTTACATAGAATTAAATTTCCGATCATTTATGTCATACATTTTTACCATACCGGTTATGATACAGATATTCATGAATTTTGATTTTTGTTGCTAAGTCCATATCAACGCCGAGCCACGAGAAAATGGGAGAAAAGAATTTAATGAAAATCGGTATATAGAGTCGGGGAAGAAGAAACTATAGTCTAAACTATAAACAATTTTACTGACCCTAGATGAAATGGTAATTTTGGGGGTAGGCATCTGAAACTTAATTTGAAATACCTATGTTATTGGTCCTATAGAAAAGTACTACATAACAGAAGTTATACAGAATACAATTTCTGATCATTTATGTTTTATTCAGTTTTACCGTACCAACTATGATAAGAGTAGTATTCCAGAATCGGAAGAAAACTAAATGTGAAGGCTTACAATATCGAAAGTGCATGACATTGATCAAAAATAACATTACATTGACCATTGTTTGTTGTGATGTTCTTTGCCTCTTATGGTGCCCTCAACTCCAATACATGGGATTACTGTTGCGTACCGAGTTTAACAGCCGGACTGAATATTGGCGGGAAATAGCTGGGGAGTTAGAAAACTTTTTTCTTTAGCATGCCATTCCTCTGGTTCATACATTGTCTGATACTGCTGGTACGTAACACACTGGTTCATCATAGTATTCCAGCTATTCGATCCCTACTCTGACGCTCTTTGAATGAGCAGTGTACACACTTAAGGCAGAGGCTCACTAGTAGTAGTAGTAGTAGTAGTAGTAGTAGTAGTAGTAGTAGTAGTAGTAGTAGTAGTAGTAGGAGTAGTATGACCTGGTCTAGAATTACAATTTAGGCCTATTCCAAATTTTAGCACCACAATTCACTAAATAACTCAAAATTCAACCCTGAAAAGAGCTGTTTCTTAAGAAAAACATCTTCCTCTTCACTTTTATTAAATTCTACATTCATTTTGTTGCAAATTAGCAGTGAAGAGTGGCTTTCTCCTCTGGCTTGGAGGAAAAATTTGCCTCCAAGTCAGATTTTTCCACCGCCAGTGTAGTGAAATGAGATTTTCCGACTTATCGGGTACTCCTAGGAAACAGATTAGTGAAAGGGCATAGTTTTTTGCCCTGGTACTCTCCACTATTCGACCCCCCCTCCTCCGCCGAAAAAAGACGAAGAGGGTTCACGGATCACGGCTGTCTGCGGCTTGGTCATTCCAGCTCTGGAACTTTGGACTGTTAGATCGGCAGCGTAGTACTGTTTGTTAAAAGTGAAAAAATGCTTCATTATTCATTTGATCAAGTACTTCATATTGCTTTTAATCGCGCCATTCCTACTGACGTCATTGTAATGACCTATGTTCGTTTCACTTGGGAAAACCAAAGACAGTCTTTCTGAGGATGTAAAAAAGCAGGTGGAGAGTGAGTGTCTGCCATTATAATGAAAACTTCCCAACCTAATTGTGACTGATGGTAGGCAAGCAGGCCTATCATTATAATGATAATTCTCGAACGCAGTCTTCATATGAGAAAAGACGTTTGGTGACTTGCCTGTCGTGTTTCTAGGGTAACGTTAAGAGCTATACAATATAATACAATCTTGCTCACAAGGTGTACACTACCTAACCTAGAATTCTGTATACAATGTAGAATTCCGTAGCGAAGCACGGGTACATCAGCTAGTAAATATATATAATTAAGGCTGTGGCTGGTATTTTCCCAATCCGAGCCCTATCCAATCTTTAACCGAACATCTTTGATGTGTTAATGCGATGTTAAACACCTAACAAAAAAAAAGGAATAAAAATGAAAGTAGGCTTGAATAACATAATTAAAAATTGGTTGATTGATTGATTGATTGATTGATTGATTGATTGATTGATTGATTGATTGATTGATTGATTGATTGTTGCTCTCTTCTCCAGTATTAAGTAGGATATTGAAATATTTAATATTAGATTATAGTACAGGATTTTTTTTTTCCTGTAGTGTGTTCTTGTCGCTTCTGTTACAATTTACAAGTGTTAAAGTAAAAGTAGGTATGTATATAGTGCATAGCCTATTTACAAAGTAGTAATTTTCTTATAGGTAATCCATCTAGGCCAAGTTCGTCTGCTAGTACCAGTAATGATATGTATAAAACACCTTCAACAACGAAGCTGAAGAGATTTTTAGCTGCAGAAGAAATGGAGTCAAGTAATGTAATTCAACACAAAAACATTACGTACTCAAAGTCAACTTGGCCCCTTTTTAATCAGAGCAGCTGCTCAACAGAAAGATGCACTGGACAAGCAAGTAGATAAATTTTGTAATGCAACTAACACTTCATATCAATGCAATGCATACAGCATCCAGAATTTATTAAGTTAACACAAATGTTATGGCCTGATTACTGTCCTCCTGCACTCAGTGGTGTTGCTGGACCCTTTCTTCAAGATATGTATAAGAGTGAACGAGATTAATATTTCTGAAATATGAGTGAACAAACTGTTTGTATGAGTTTAGATGGCTGGTCAAATATTCATTATGAACGACTAGTTTTTGTGACAGTGGCTACAGAGCTGGTGAGGTGAACTTACAACCACAATTGATATATCATGTCACCCACATACTTAAGGTTATATATGACTGTAATTGCTTTTGATTATGTGAAATGTTGCAAGAGGGAATTTAGATGTAGTGTTAGAGAAGGTTTGTTACTGATAATGCAAGTATTATGTTAAAAATGAGAGATGCTCTGAAGAATTGTGAAGACATTATGTAATTACTTATGGTGGTTCTGCCGTTATCAGTAGCACTTAAAGTTTGTCAGAAAAATAATTGCAGAATTGGCCAAGCTGATGAACAATGTAAAGCTGCAAAAGAAAACTTGGAAAGACTAAATATAATACATGAAGACCAGAATCTTCGCACAACAACGATATTTCGAAAGTGCAACAACCAAGCACTTACATGATTGCATTTTTTGGCTTTTTTTTTTTTGGTTGATGTATAGCCTTGCAAGAGACTATCCTCATTTTTCCGTCTTGAAAGTCTATTTAAAGGAGAAACAACAAAAGTTTCTTTTAATGTATTGAACAGGTGGATACAAAAGTTTTATTGATCTATAGCCTCCGTGGCTTAAGCAGCAATGCGCCGGCCTCTCACCGCTGAGTTCCGTGGTTCAAATCCCGGTCACTCCATGTGAGATTTGTGCTGGACAAAGCAGAGGCGGGACAGGTTTTTCTCCGGGTACTCCAGTTTTCCCTTCATCTTTCATTCCAGCAACACTCTCCAATATCATTTCATCCGTCAGTCATTAATCATTGTCCCAGAGGAATGCAACAGGCTTCAGCAGCCGACACAATTCCTATCCTCGTCGCTAGATGGAGGCTTCAATCATATCATTTCCTGACCGGGTTGTATGATTGAAAACAGGCTGTGGATTTTCATTTGGTTGATCTAAGCTTCAGCATTTTTCCCAATATAAACTAACTGTAAAAAAAAATAAAAAAAAAATAATAATCTGCATTTCAGTTTGCTCAGACTATAATGTATCCTTATTCTTACCCACAATAGTGAAATATGAAGCAAAATCTTGCCAATTTTCAAAATGACGTACACTGATGAGATTTTTTGAGGTGTGTCTGCACTGCAAGGTGGAAGCCATGAGAATCTATCATTAGTAATAATGGCAAAGACATCATGAACACAATTAGTCAGCTGCTAACTACAAGAGCATTTTTTCTGGTGTAGAACATATTTTCTGTACATTTGATGTAGTGAATTCAAAGTTACGCAGCAGGCTTTGTAGACCTACAGACAAAGCATCGAAACTTGTGTTCCTACACAGACATTTGAAATGAGCACAAGTCCAGATGAAAGAAATATTTGAAAATAATTTGCTGAATTTTTTTCTATTTGTGGCTGTAGTACCGGTATGTTGTTGGCTTTTAACATAATATGTCTATTATTTTTATTGATTCATGTATGGGTATGTTAGTGAGTCAGAGTGTATAGACTGTTGAAGTCAAATGATGCTAGTGTTGAATTGTATGGTATGTATTTGGCTAGTTCTGTGTTGTTGATTGCAGTGTGATTGATGTATTGTATGTTGTTTCTGATGATGTTTTCAATGTATTTAGCTAGCTTAATATGCTGATGCAAACATGGAATTAGGCATCTAAGTGATACTTTATTATTATTTTTCTCTAGATCTACAGTAATAATACCCATTTGATCCTTTAAATGAGAAAAATAACATGTTCAGCCCATGCCAAAATTCACTCTTTCAAACTCTACATACTGTACAGAAAAAAGAAAAGAAAAAGAAAACACGCAGAGAACAAAAATGAGCAAACAAAACAATATTAATAAGAAAGAAGAAAAGAAAAAAAAATCAAACGTACTCCATGGACATGCCATGAAATTCCTCAGATACTCCGGAAACGTAACCCCCAAAGTGAGGGCCACCACGGTAGTCATCCTCGGCCCTTTCATGCCACGTCCAACGTCTTTGCTGAATATTAAACATGGAATTAACTAGGGGGTCTGATTGTAGTAATATTAGGCTTCTGCATTTTAGGTTGGGCATTCAGTTGTGGAGCTCCTGGTTTTGTTTGTTTCATTTTTTAATTTTTTTTAACACTTAAAACTGGATAAAGTCTAACTCGTGTTTTGTCATTGGTGTGATTTGTTATCAACAGTACGTTGTTTACTTCAATAAATCCAATTTAAATAAATTAAGAAGTATTTAAGTATTTTTTATTGAAATAAAAATATTTAAAATTTATAAATCTGATGTAAATTAAAAATCACTGCTTTTGATTTAATTATTCCTTTCTTGCATTCTATCTATTATTCTTGACCGATGTTCACTTCAAGCAGATTGTTTCAATGCTATCCCATTAAATGCCCTTCTTAGTTTATAATGGAATATCCATGTAAACTCTTTCTGATTTGTAGGTTAGAAGGTGAGAACCAGCGTTTGGAGGCTGATCGTTCCCATGAGATCTACTTGGTGCAGTTGGAGACCTTGGAGAAAACAATTGGAAACCAACAGAGAGAGCTGAAAAGAATCAATGAACTTAGTCGTCAGCAAGCTGAAGTGGCTGCCAAAAACTATTCTCAAATGAAGCATGACCTGGAGGGGAAGCTTGAAAGGGTAGGAAATGTGACACACTTTTTGGCTATGATCACAATATTGACAATCACCTAAAACTACAAGCTTGCTTTTGCTTCCACTCTGTGAATCCTGCCAACTCTGAGAAGTTGCATAATAATATTACCAATGGCAATATCATTCTTGACAGTATAGTTACGTTATCAGTTACATAAATATGAAATTAAATTTTCTGTCTACAAGCCTCTGTTAACATACTAAGGGCTACCATTATCTTCTGCTTGTAGGTACCACAGTGCCCTGTCTACTTCCAAGTTTCCTACCTAAATACAGTCTAGATGAAATCTAGTAGCTTTCCATCCCCCTTCTCTTTTCCTTCACAACCAAGTTGGCTTCCTTGGTCATCTGTTATTCTCCATTTGCATCTCTTGACCAGCTTAATGATCAGCGTCTTGGCCTTCAGTCCATAGGGCCCTGGGTTTGATTCCCAGCTCAAGAGATTTGAATCTTTTATGGTTAATTCACTGGGGTCGGGGACTGGGTGTTTGAGTTGTCCTACGTTCTTCCAACTTACATATCATACAAACAGCACTATCCTCCACCACATCAATAGACAGTTTCTCACACACAGCAGATGCTGATCACACTACTAAGAGGGTCTGCCTTACAATGACTGTACTAGGCTAACAGTTAGCCACACATAATTTAACAAAAACAAAATTATCTTGTCCTCAGCATATAAAAATTTTTTTTAAAAAACCATGGCACTACAACCCTTGAAGGGCCTTGTTCTACCAAGCGACCGCTGCTCAGCCCGAAGGCCTGCAGATTACGAGGTGTCGTGTGGCCAGCACGACAAATCCTCTCGGCCATTACTCTTGGGTTTCTAGACTGGGGCCGCTATCTGACCGTCAGGTAGCTTCTCAATTCTAATCATGTAGGCTGAGTGGACCTCGAACGAGCCCTCGGGTCCAGGTAAAAATCCTTGACCTGACCGGGAATCGAACCCGGGGCGTCCGGGTAAGAGGCACGCACCCTACCCCTACACCACGGGGCCGGCTCCTCAGCATATAACTTATGTGCATAACTGCATCTGATATGTATATTCCAAATATAACCAACTTTCATCCCAATGAGCAAAGTTGTCCTGAAAACAGAACAGTGTAAAGCTGATTTTTTCAGCAAAGCCACATCAGTGAATTTCTACCATTGTCACGTAAATGATTGTTAAAAATAAGGAAGTGTTTAGTTATCATAGAAGAATAGAGTACTCAAAGTAAGCAAAAATCGAAATAACGCATAGGATAGAAATATGCATCAAAAATTAAGACACCAGTCTGACCAGTGTGGTTGGCACAAGCAAACATGGGCGAAGTACAGCGGCAAGGTAATGTAAACAGTGAAACCGATGCACACTTTCACATAATGCGTGCCCAGCATTTAACAAAATTCTTCATCAAATAGTATTCAGAATCCAATCGCAGCGAAGGAGCAGAGTCTGGCGCGAAGCGTTATGCTGACACCTTTCCAGAAGTCATATGTGGTAGGTACAGGTTGACAAGAAATTAAGGATAGGTGACACAGCAGTCAGGAAGGTACAACCAGTTAGATTTGCACAATACATATGTATTATAAAACCAACAAAATGTGATTACATGGACAATGTTTTGATTATTACACGACAGAGGACGATATTCAATTGAAACCAAACGAAGTAGAATTTGTAACACCAATGAAACGGGGCAATTTTGTAAATAATATAAATTCAAACAAGAAATGAAGAAAAATATATTAACTATATCCAGAAAGAATTCTAAAATCACGAAGGCCAGTGTACAATGTGAAAACCACCAGCGTCAGCTAAAAGGGAGAATAAAGGAACAATAAGGGAGAAAATGAAATCCAAGGGCTGGCGAAGGGAAAGGAAAACTTTCAGCCTGCAAATAAGTTTAGAGAAAGTAGTAGGGTCACGCACACAGCCAGGCGTAAACACAGTTCCAAAATACAGAAAATCACTGGTATGATTGTCACTTCTAGCGTCTGTTCACGAAGTTAGGTTTTTTTTTTGAAAATAATGTTCTGGAAATATTCATGAAAAGTTCAAAATGAATATACTAGTAGATAAAGTTTTAGTAGCCTCAACAAATGCAATACTGCATATTCAGCCAGAAGCGCATATTAGAAGAGAATAATAGTTTCCTGAATTAGAAATTGAAAACACAATAAGATTAATTTTCGCTCACCCAGCCAGCCGTCGAAGGTTCAGATGTTAAGTTGTACATAAGATAAGATATCGCATACGGACCAGCCGTAATGCAAGTATGAATGCCTCCCTCCACACAGTTCGTCACTGAATGTCTGACTGCCAGTTTGAGGCCAGGGCGAGCATTTATAGCATAAGAGCAGAGTCCAGAAAGTACAAGAACCAGACGTGACATACACAAGCAGCGGCAGAGGGGAGGGGACGGAGGGTGAGCAGTAGTCGAGTGCATAGCGGGCTGGGTAAGTGGTCGAAGCACACGCTGTAGTGAGAGCAGGCCAGAGAAGTTGAGCAGATGGTAAAGTAGAAATCTTGACGTAGGGGAGCACGTTACACCATAAACACTCTGCATTAGCTTTCTTGACTCAGTTTTTCTCACTGCCGTTGTGGGAGAGATGCGATCTAAGTATATGACATGATCCACCTAGTCTCCTTGTTGCTAGTCTTATTTCCCACCTATCATTCAATCATCTTAGGTCTTTAGACTTATAAATGCTCATTTTTTACTGCATGTTACAAATACTGAAGTTTCTTAGTGTCAGTTGCTGCTATGTCTTTAATGGACTAAAAATTATCTTCTTGCTGGGTTATTGTTAAAGTTGTGGATCATCCGTAGCATCTACCTTGAATTACTAAATAGTGTTCACAATAAATTCCTCTGTGGATCAGTGTTAGAGTGTTGATCTCTAGATTGTGAGTTCAAACACAACAGGGATAGAAGGATTGTTGAAGGGTGGGAAAAAGTCCATTTGACACTCCATGTCATACGATGTCAACATGTTAAAGTCCAACTTGTTGGCTGAATGGTCAGCGTACTGGCCTTCTTTTCAGAGGGTCCTGGGTTCGATTCCCGGCCGGATCGGGGATTTTAACCTTCATTGGTTAATTCCAGTGGCTCAGGGGCTGGGTGTTTGTGCTGTCCCCAACATCCCTGCAACTCACACACCGCACACAACACTATCCTCCACCACAATAACACGCAGTTACCTACATATGGCAGATGCCACCCACCCTCATCGGAGGGTCTGCCTTACGAGGGCTGCACTCGGCTAGAAATAGCCACACAAAATTATTATTATTAACATGTTAAAGATCTTCAGTGATACAATTTTTACCCGACAAAAGTTAATTAAAACTTGGTATTAGACAACCCATGAGAGGTCCTGTTTCTCTGCTGTCTAAAATGTCAAAATTGATATTCAAACACCTTAAATGGCATCAAAACAAAATCACTGCAACATGATAGCCCAAACATCATCATCATCTCTATGGCACCTTGGGTAGCAAGCCTGACTCTTACCCAGAGACCCTGGGTTCTATTCTGGCGAGGTCAGGGATTTTATCTGGATCTGACAGCTGGTTCGAGGTCCACTCAGGCTGTGATGCATTACCATGTAATCTGTAGGACTTCGAGCCGAGCAGCAGTCACTTGGTTGGCCAAGACCCGTCAAGGCAGTTGTTCATGTTTTTTGGTTTTTATAATTGTAACCTGTATTTCCCTAACTGCAGACTTTAGGGGATTATGTAAAAGGATTAACGGATTCAAATAAGAAATAAAATGCAGCAAAATAAAATGTGGGAACAGTGTAGTGTTTAGGCTTTCGGGAGAATAACGAAGAAATGTGCTGGCTGCTGATGAACCCAGCTCACAACTTGCATTGAAAATACTGAATATTCCAGACCTTCTTTACTTGCTGCACTCACACAACCAGTGGTCCTGCCCAAATAAGTGTTACAGACTCCCGCCCTCCAAACAAGCACCAGCTTGTCCATCGAGTCCAATGACACACAGTCTGGTTCATAAGACACAAGTCAAACTGCGCTGGACATTGTTTCCTATGAGCTCTGCAAATGCCTGGCACAATAACACCAGAACAGACTGCACAGCTGTTCATGTATGCGCATATACACGTGCACGCGCTCGCGGAAGATAAGTCTTATCCTGGCCTTACCTATTCAGCCTTCTCTCCACACCTACAACCCCTCGCTTGTTAGCTTACTAGCGAACTGAGGCGAGTAGACAATCACCTGCTCGTATCCACTCTGAGACGGCAAGAAATCCACTGAACAGTCCATTCACAGTAGAGTGATTTGGTACGTGGCCACATCCATGTTTCAGGCAGAAGCTCCAGTGACTGAAACAAGAATATGCTGCTGCAGAAATTGAAAGGAAGACAAACCAAACAGATAATGGCATGCTTTTTGCTTGCATGAGCCAAACACTGTGCATTTCCACTCGTGAATAAAAATCTATTACTATTCCAGTACAAAACCAGGGAAGGAAGGCCATCTTTTTTATGATATTTCCAAGGCCCAGGGTTACTTTTAGTAGTGTTAACAATTACAATTTAAATACTTTTACTGAGACAATTAAATGAACATGGAAAATAACATCAAAAATATTTGCATTGGTTCTAACTTACTTCTGATCTGATTACATAGCTATATTTAAAATTAAAAAAAGTTTCTCTAAGTAATGTGTTCATCACTTCTAACACAGATAACAGTGATACCACCAAACAAGTTGGCTGTGTGATGATAGGCATGCAGTTGTGAGCTTGCGTTCGGGAGACAGTAGGTTTGAACCCCATTGTCGGCAGCCCTGAATATGGTTTTCCATGATTTCCCATTTTCACACCAGGCAAACGCTGGAGCTGTACCTTAATTAAGCCTTGGTGACTTCCTTCCCACTCCTAGCCCTTTCCTGTTCCATCATCATCATAAGACCTATCTGTGTCAGTGCAACGTAAAGCAACTTGTAAATAACAGTGATACCAGGCACCTGACCCAAATGGTCATTCTTTGTGTATACCAATACAAGAGACATCAAGGCTTGGCTGGCCAAATGTAAATAGGGAGGAAATCCCTCAACGATAACAATTATTCCACACACCCATACATACATTTATATGTCCTGTACCACAGTCAAAAGATGACGTTGTCTTAGTGGAGATGACCAGACCAAAAATGCTATACTAGGTCACCATCAGCTGTGAAAGGTCTACACAACTGATCCTGTTCTCCAAGTTAGGTACTAATAGTGTACTAGGGTTGTTAACTGTATAATGATACAAGGACCTTAATCCTAGGTGCTAGTTTGCCCAAAACTTTATTTGCACCCTTGTTGGACGGAAAAATCTTATCAAAAACCTGATCACCTACAGAGAGTTTTGGGGGTTGCTGCGTTGTACCCTAACGTGTGATATCTTAAGGTTTCTCTTGGCCCGTTGCTACATCTCATGAATTTGCCCAGGGTCTACCACCTCAGGCAAATATTTGTATAAATACAGAAGGACACTTCACCCCTGTTAACAGTTCCACAATTACTTATCCAGGAACTAGGGCACATGAACTATAACCATACAGATAATACCCATAAGAAACAACATAAATATATGTCGCCAAGACACATCTCATTAAGACTAGGCTACCACAGCGTACCATAATCTGCAACAACAACAATAAACCCTCGCTTAACAAATGAGTCAAGACAAGAAAGATAAACATATATGACAGGCCAGATTAAAACACTATAAGTATGTACTGTACAATGTGGGCAAAATAAAAAAGGCCCGTACGATATTTATAAGACTGATGCAGAATTGACCCTTGTTATTGCACAGGAGAACTGCCCATCACAGGAAATGCTGGAAATCGTAATTTTGATGCACCAGTCAGTTGCTGTCACATGTCTGTGTGTGCGCATCTCCCAAGTACATCGCTGTGTCATTACGTATGAGTGAGTCAGTGAGAGAAGCAGATGTGTTTAGTGACCATTTGAATGCAACACAAAATGATGCTCACAATAAAACAGCGCATGTTCATTGTCGAGTGTTATGTGAAGCGTGATTTGTAGAAAACCTGTGCGGAACTGTTTTTGTAATAGTTTAAGACTGGAAGCGTTTTGGCAAAACCTGTAGGAAAGTCTGCAATACAAAACTTAATGTCAAAATGGTGAGAAACAGGCTCTGTAGCGGATAAAAACAGTAACTATCCGAAAAGACTTTGAACACCAGAAAACCTTGTTCGAATGAAGGAAAGCCTGGAACAAAGTCCGACAAAATCTCAACATCTTTTATCTGTGCAAGTTGGAATTAAGACATCATCGGCATCGCGTCGAAACGTTATCAAAAAGGACCTGCATCTGTATCCATACAAATTTACTGTTGTGCATGCGTTAAAGCGTCCAGACGAACCTTTGCATGTTAAGATCTGCCGGTGGTTTCTGAGTGAAGTTGAGTCAGGGCTTTTGGATCCTCAGTTTTTCATTTCTTCAGATGAGGTTTTTTCTAGCATCTTCTGTGATCATTTATAAGGTCAATCCTGCATCAGTCATACTGTAAATATTTTTCAGGCCATTTTTATTTTGCCCACCGGTATATACACATGGACAGTGAATATACATCGGACTGATGTCTCTTTAGCACCAGAAACACAAACACCATCCTACTGTAAGAAATTTTTTAGATAGCTTGTCAGTATATGTAATGGAAAGGAACAAATAAGTGTCAAGTGAAATCATGTATAGGGAGATATGAACTAGGAAAGGACTACACGATGGGATAAACACAATGATAGGTCATTGTGTGAAAAGGGAGCAATAGAAAAAAAGAGACGAGGACAAACATGAAAACGCATAATGACAATTTCCACATCTTCATACACTGCTATCTTCAAGGAGACAGGCTCTCTCCTCATCAATTCTTATCTGCTATCAATATAGAGAGATGAGATTCAAACTTAAACTTGAGATTCTTTGCCAATAATTTATTCCTGGAACATAGCTTGGATCTGAAAATACTATAGGAAGTGAAAGATTGAGGGTGGAGGTGGTGATTATTGTTTTAAGAGGAAATGCAACTGGACAAACATTCTCTATTAACACTAATCAGAGAGATCTAATCCTTCTAAAAATCAGCAAAAGAAAGGGAAGGATCACAAAGGGCATGAAAAGTGAAAGACTCCCTAGGCCTCGTAAACTTAATACTGCAGCATCGGGACAGAACAGATGTTAACCATTGTAGTTCAGATAGGAAAGATGAAGATGAGGAGCCTGACACAAATAAGTGGAAGAAATACCAGACTCAGCTAGGGTAATCATGATCGCCAATCCATGCTCACAGGCTGAGAGCACCTGGTCTCCCTTTTAGTTGCCTCTTAGGATAGGCAGAGGATACCGTGGATATTATTCTACTGCCCCCACCCACGTGGGGAGAAGATGGAGGGACAGCCAGTTCTTTCAGTAAACAGCAAGTGGCTTGGTAACTAACCACTCCTTAACTGTATGAATATACTTCTTGGAAGGCCATTGGTTGTGATGAATGTGATTACTGTTTTAAGGGGAAGTATGACAAAATAATCTCCTGGAAGGCTATTAAAAATAAAATTTGACTTTCTGTCATCATAGAATAATAATATTTTTGTTCTTTTTTTATTTTTTTATTTACAGTTGACAAAGCAGTATGAGACTGCAAACAAGGAGAGAGAGTCTATGGTGATGCGATATGCTATCAGTGAAAAAGAAGTGATCAACCAGAAGAAGGAATTAGAAACGCTCGACAAGAAGTTAAAAGAGTCTGTAAAGGAGAAAGAACTTTTGATGGGTAAACTAAAAAGCTTGACTTCGGAGAAGGCAAGGTTGTGTCAGCTATTTGACAGCAAGGTAAGTAAACATTGAATGACGTGTAAAATTTCATTTGTGTTGACACTCTAAATTTAATTAAGTCATACCGGTATTCCTCTTTGTACTGTTGCTGTCTAAAGTGGATTTTGTAGTTACAGATTTCCCTATATATCATTACAGTACACTAGTGCTTGGTAGCCATGAGTGCATCTGGCAATCGTCATTATTTCCAGTTTTCCAGGTGTGTGTACAAGCACTTGACATTCCTCTTGCTGACCTCTGATTTCACTGTGCCTACCCATTGATTCTTTGGCCTTCCTATTGGTCTCTTCCTCCTCACATTTCTGTCAAAATAATTTCTTGCTGTTCTCCTGTTCATCCTCATTACCTGTTCAAACCATTGTATCCAGCATCTTTCCAAAAGCCTGATAACAGGTTATCCGATTCCAGCCTCCTTCCTGTTTGCTTTTATTTATAATCTTGTCTTTCCTGCTCTTTTGGTTTATTGTTCTGATGAATTTCATTTCTGTGACTGGATTAGCTTTGAGCCTTGTTGTGTAAGGTACATGTTTAGAGTCCGAGAATTGGAATGAAGTAGTAATAAAACATAATCAGTTTTGCTTTCAGGGGTATTTTATCTTCACACAGTAGATTCTTCACATGAAAATAAAATTGAGAAAATTTTTGAGTCTAATTATGTTTGTTGCTTTATTGTATTATCTTTTGAAATTATACTTCCAAAGTATTTGAAGTTGAAAACAGATTGTAAAAGAGTTCCCTCCAGAAAAATGTTTAAATACGTGCCTTTCTTGTATATAGTCATTTCAACAGTTTTTGTTTTACTGATGTTTAGACCATATTCTTTAAACTTGTCTCTCCAAAGATTTAGTTTCTCCTGTACTTCTACTTCAGTTTCTCTCCAAATGAGAACATCATCTGACAAATATTAGCATGTTAGGCAGTATCTGTTGTATTGAACACATTTCCTTGTAACATTATTTTCTAAAACAAGATCTGTGTTGCTTTTCTGTTTTCTCTTTAGTTTTCCACCCTGGTAGGATCAATGATAATTGACGTTTCTTATAACGTGTTCAAATTTCGGAAGTTTTCCTACTTTAATGGTGGTTATTTTTTCTCATTCCATATACTATCCGTGTCTCACAAAAAGTTGCGGCAGCCTGTAGGCACAGCACGAGTAACAGTTACTACTCTAAGATACAAACATTAGTCATGATAAACAGTGCAAGTTCTCGGAAAGAGATACGTGTTCATTATTAAACTGTTCATTATGCAGTACTTACAGTAAATGTGTAACTAAAGCACAATTACACTTGAGACACACCCCCACCCTTACCAACAACACACCTACGCATAAAATGCACACGTCGGAGATTTGAGGCGCGGACCTCGACTAGGAACGGCCAAACACAGCCCTGAACTGGAAACGGTGCTCATATCAAAATCATAACAGGAAAAACACAAAGCTACTAGCAATAAAATGCCAAGAAAATTTAAATGAGGGTTTATTATAATAATAAAATCAAGTGGAAACAAGAAATGAAGCCAGCAATTAAATTAAATAAATAAATGATACATACATGTACACAGCCCATCCAATTGAAGTCATGACGGTAATGCGTGAGCACAAACTTATCAGATACCAACCTCAAATTATTCATAACACAGGCTCGTCGTTATATTCTCAATCTCACAGCATAATCTGGTAATGCAAATACAATACATACGGCTTATTTCGGTCATTCTTTCCGCGAGATTGATAAAATTCATTACGAACCCGTCTATTTAACTTCCACATCCACAACAATTACAGCACAGATCAAAGCTTCCACGCAGCTTGGAGGGCAAAAGTACAGAAAGAAAATGCGAGAGATCGCTACATAACAATAGACAAACATCTCTGGACTACAGAAGTAAAGTTTAAACTCAAGGAGCATCACAGGCAAGCACACGGCCTGAATAAGAAAAGAAAATGGCGGCCTCCTAGGCAAACAACGGCCGCGATAAAAACCTAGGCAAAACAAATATTATCGTGCTGGAAACAAACATGAGGCACAGAAACAAGGTTAAAATAAGCAGATCGATATGTCATCCCTTCTCCCCATTCACTCACAAGCACACTCCCAAACATTCAGACATCGCCGGAACGGCAAAAAATCTGAGCATTAGCTCTCATAAATAAGTCGAACTCAATCACTAGTAGTATGACTCACA
This sequence comes from Anabrus simplex, assembly GCF_040414725.1. NCBI lineage: Eukaryota > Metazoa > Arthropoda > Insecta > Orthoptera > Tettigoniidae > Anabrus > Anabrus simplex. The sequence continues at coordinate 544,777,029 of NC_090265.1, read as the reverse complement.
CGGTCACAAACCAGGGTCTCCCGTATGACAGAGCAGCGTCAATGGCGTGCACAATTACCAGCAGGATAATACAGACTCAGTAGTCACACATAAAAACCATCATCTCACGCGCTGCGTACAACACGAATGGATCTCGTGTTGACATGCATAGTGTGCATTCATTGACGGCTAGACACATTACCATGAAGTGTACGAAAATGATCGATCAGAGACCCAGTTATTAATACAATGCAATCACATCAACCACAGACACCCGGCCCATTCATGCAGTAGAGCACAAGGATGCATATTAACCGGCCATCATTACTAAAAGGCGAAGGGCACAATTTATGCATAGTAATAATATAAATACAAGATTTATCGTACCTGGCATATCAGTACTGAAGACATCAAGAAGAAAGGTAGTACGGATCAAGTTTAAATCTGTTAAAGATCCATTTGTGGCACAAAAATGCCACTCCAATATGCATGGGGTCCATCTTTACATTTCATACACGTAACAATGCAAGGAAGAGCTGCAAAGAGATAAAACTCCTCTCTCGCCGAAAGAATGATCTTACAATGCTAAAAAGAGAAAGATATTCCACCTATTCAATACAATAATATTGTTGCACGAATTAATGTAGCAACATATTTAATATGTTTTTTTTTTTTTTGCTAGGGGCTTTACGTCGCACCGACACAGACAGGTCTTATGGCGACGATGGGATAGGAAAGGCCTAGGAGTTGGAAGGAAGCGACCGTGGCCTTAATTAATGTACAGCCCCAGCATTTGCCTGGTGTGAAAATGGGAAACCACGGAAAACCATTTTCAGGGCTGCCGATAGTGGGATTCGAACCTACTATCTCCCGGATGCAAGCTCACAGCCGCGCGCCTCTACGCGCACGGCCAACTCGCCCGGTTTAATATGTTTTGGGACCGGTTTCGACATATGTCCATGTCATCATCAGCCTACACAAAAATGGCAAGAAGTCAACACAATTGTAACACTTATGACACTTTTCTTGAATTAAAAATGAAATGAAAAAATTATCTCCCGTGCTCACGACCGAGGGAGCTGCCCTCTCTGATACAAACATGGAAACACTTAAGTGAATTGAGGTGAGGCCGATACGAGTTCTTTGTAATACGGGAAACAACATCTCATTGAACATGCTATATTAGCATGGTTCACACTACCAATTCGAAACTTCACAGCAGCACGTTAGTTCACAAGAATTATCACAGACGGAACTGATGTTCCTTGTCAGGCCTTGAGACTTGAGATTGGCGCATGCACAGCAACAGTGCTTACCCTCCACACGAAAACACTGTTTTCCAGGAAGAACCTGATGAAGAGTGAGGAAGTGTTGAACACACCATCAGACAACAACTTTTAATACAGTATTTGGTTTTATTAGCTGTCTCTTATCATTCCTTCAATTCTAAGTATTATGATCTCTGAGGAGGCTTTTATTAAAAACTAGCAGTTGTACACTTGCTTCGTTACATAATTCTACATTGTATACAGAATTCTAGGTTAGGTAGTGTACACATTGTGAGTAAGATTGTGTAAAATTGCATAGCTCTTAACGTTACCCTAAAAATGCGCCAGGGAAGTCACCAAACGCCTTTTCTCTTACGAAGACTCGGTTATGGAATTTTCATTGTAATGGTAGGCCCTCTTACCTGCCATCAGTCACAATCAGGTTGGGGAGTTTTCATTATAATGGCAAACACTCACTCTCCACATGCCTTTTTACATCCTCAGAAAGACTGTCTTAGTAGTTTTCCCAACTGAAATGAACATAGGTCATTACAATGACATCAGTAGGAATGGCGTGATTAAAGACAATGCTTTCATATGAAATAATTGATGAAATGAAAAAACCACACATTTTCTCACTTTTTACGAACAGCACTATGCTGCCGATCTAACAGTTCCAAATTCCAGAGCTGGAATGACCAAACCGCAGACAGCTGTGATCCGTGTACACTCTTTGTCTTTTTTCGGCGTGGGGGAGGTCGAATAGTGGAGAGTCCCAGGGCAAAAACTATGCCTTTTTATTAATCCTTTTCCTAGGAGTACCTGATGAGTCGGAAAATCACAATTCACTACACTGGCGGTGGAAAAAACGATCTGACTTGGAGGCAAAATTTTCCTCCAAGCCAAAGGAGAAACCTCCTTTTCACTGCTAATTTGGAATAAAATGAATGTAGAATTTAATAAGAGCGAAGAGGAAGAAGCTTTTCTTAAGAAACAGCTCTTTTCAGGGTTGAGTTATGAGTTAGGCCTAAATGGTAGTTCTAGACCAGGTCAACCTCCTCCTCCTCCTCCTTTAATTTGTCCGTGCCCTCTACCGTCGCAACGATGCATTTCCAGACACATGTTCATAGGACATATTTTCCTCCATATCCAGTCAGGAATAAGTCCCTGCAGTTTGTCGGTTTTACTAAAGTTCACCCTGTATATAGATGAGTAGGAACTGCTTTGAGGCTCAACTGAACTTGTCTGATTATTAACAGTTACTCTAGGCTTGTGCTACAGGAGGAAGTACAGAAGAGAGCTGTTTGGTTATGTCACTACAGCCAGAACTAAGGAGTGAAGGTCATGAGGTTTACTTCCCCTACCAAGATGGGTTTTCCAAGACTGCTGTAAGACTGCTGTATCCAGCAAGATGGTTAAGCTTGTCCCAGTGGATGTGTTTAGCTCACTGTTATGCAGTGATTATTTTGCAGGATTTAAGTACCTGTTAGCAATTTTAATATATTGCATGAGAATTCACTGTCACTTCCCTATACTTAATTTCCAGAAGATGTTCTGAGTCTTAATGGAATTATTTTGACACATGGAATACTATCTGCATTCCTTTAAGGATAACTAAATTAAGTTACTTGGAACGATATAATTAAAGAAATACTGTATGGCCATTGCGACAACCACCCAATATTTATCAACATTTTCAGTATTATTTTCTGTACGCTGAGTTGGATGACATCAGAGCCAGGAACCATCGTCTGTGTAACCGCTCTTTCGGGACAAGTACGGTTACCATAATAATAATAATATAGAAATAATACCAGTAATAAATAATAATAATAATAATAATAATAATAATAATAATAATAATGATAATGAGATAGTAAAATGACGCAGTGGCGGAGAATTCATATAAACCAAATACAGGGAACACTTACAGGCCTAAAAATGACAACTAAGACAGGATAGTGGAACGTGCTGGGAAGCCCTTTCTGAGGTCCATGGGAACGTATGACGTTATGGGGGAGAAAAGACTTACAAGAAACACCCTCTAGCTCAACTATATTAAAAATGACAAGGTTTTACAGAATACAGTTCCACGACACGCAAACAAGACATACTTAAGTAACTTAACATACAATTTGATTTAACAAAGATGGTGATGCTACATTAAAGGTATAGTTTAAACCGAAAGTATTTAATGGATGAAAGAATTGAAAGTACGGCAATTGGAACCTAGGGTAAACTCGGACACATCAAATTAAACTTTTAAGATGACATTAAGCGAAGAAATAATGAAACACAAAAGGAATTAAACTAAATGAAACGAAACCAGAAAACATTGAGAATAACATTGCAAAACACTGAAATAACACATACCTCGGAAAGGCAGTAGTCCCCGAGGGTAGTAGCCCTCGAGCGCGAACGCTCGCTTGGGCGGTCGGATGGAAATTGACGCCGAGATCACGCATCATTTTTCCCAAGCTGGCCACAAGGCCGGAAATGGCTCGATTACAATCGACCAATAAGATCAAACTTACCCTAGATTCCTGGACCTTTTTGCCAATAGAAAATCTCGTGACCATATGTGGTCATTTTTACATCGTTAGCAATTGCACAAGTTCTGGAACATTACGATTACAACACCAAAATTTCATCATTGGAAACCACACGTGTGGTACAAGGTGACTCAATTTAAATAACCTTTTACATATTAAAATCACATTACAAACATCAATTCAACCTTTGGACAAGTTACACCCTTGCTGACATTCATTTAAATTATAAATTACATAAAATTTACATACAAAAAAAATCACTTCGAAAACCATTCTCGTATCTTGCAGTGTTCATTTACAGTTCTATAATATCGTGATGTTTCCATATTTAAAAAATTTACAAACATATTTCAGTTACATAAAAAAATATTCCAGCGGAGTCCAGAGTTCGATTTCTTCATTTCTAAACGCACTGTAGTTCCAATTCTCCGTCCCACCGACCGGTGACAGTCTGCTTATAAACATTTTTTTATTTTTTAAAATTTACTTATTTAATTATTAGATACAGCCTATGGAGGGCCATTTTACACTAATAATAATATTAATAATAAGAATTTTAAATAAGTATAAAAGTTAACAATCGGTATAAACAACAATATTAAATATCAACAATAAATTATTAACAATAACAGTGTTACAACAAGGAAACAATAATTGGCAAGTGTCAGTTACAGAATTAGGAAGAAGAAAGATCGAGGGTTGGATGGATGGAAGAAAATGGAAACCTGGTGAGGACTTCAAAGGAATCTTTTAATTTTTTGTTTGAAGGATGCGAAAGGGTGAATATTACAAAAAATCAGCTTCATGGTCCGTATCGCTTCAGCTGATTCACAACTATTTTATATTTTCCACCTTGTCGATACATTAATTGCTTAAGGCAACTTACTGGTTAAAAGTGGTTAATTTTAAGGACACTTCCTCTCAAGCATTGATACTTTGTTAATATATGAATTTTTCATCTAAACAGTGTTATGTGGCTGAAGATGTTAATAATATACGAAACATGTGCCACCAATAAGTTGCCTTAAGGAATTAATGTATCGACAAGGTGGAAAATAAAAAATACCTAGTTGTGAAGGTATGAATATGTCGATATCAGGTAGTGAGTTACCAAGAGTAGGGAGATGGTGGAAGATAGAGTATTGTTTCAAGGTAAGGCACGGACGGAACACATGATGAGTACGCCAGTTGCAGATTGGGCACGGAGGAATGTGTATAGGGAAGTACGCCCAAAGAGTATTACATTTGGTGTAGCCATTGATTATTTTATGAAGATACCATAGATCAGAGAACTGTAAACGGCTTCTCAGGTCAAGTATACCCACATAATTCAAAATGACAGATTTAGATTTGTTCTTACAAACAGGATTGCGAGTCTTATCAATGAAAGTGAAAAGTTAAAAATACTATTTAGTTGATTCGTTGTTTGTGAGATGTTGGCACAGCTCCGGCCACTTCCGTGCTGTTTCCATGCCAACAGATAGCCTAAACGACACAAATGACGTGCTTCTCTTGAAGTAGGATTATAGTTACTACACTCCACAACACTCATTCTCTTTGTTATAAGCTACAAATACAGTACGCGCGCGCGCGTGTGTCGTTCTCTCTGCACTATGCTAAAGTTTATAGTCATAAATGGAGTGGAGCAAGGAGATTACTCCGGATTTACAGTAAATAATGACATAATAGAAAGGCCTTGTTTGTGGGATGTCTCATCAAAGGAATACAGAGATAAAGCGAAGAAAGCCGACAGTTTCCAGGAACTCTAAATTTTCTATAATTGTTCCCGAGAGTGCATCAAAAAAAAAAAAAATAGTGTCCCTCCGCTTCCAGTACAGTCGAGAATTGCAAAAATTTCTGAAAAGTTGGAAGTCGGGGGCGGGAGCGAACAAAGTTTATACTTCAAAGTGGTTTGCTTTTGAAGCAATGAGCAGAATGAGGGGAGGAAATGTGCCTAATAAAACTGCATTTCTAAATCATAACAAGAAGCAACAGTGGCAACAACAAAGGCCAAAGCCTCTTCATCTGAGTCCATTGTCCTTGTTTAAAAATACTAGATACCACCTAAATGTATTACCACAAACTGATATGATGAACTACCTGTACCGGTATATAAACAAAGGAAGTCAAGTTTAACATTTTTATTAAGTGTGGGCACAATGTTAAATGAAACAATATTTAACATTTAACATGTTGATGGTGTCAACAGTTAACATTTAACATGTTGTTGTTAAATATTAATCACTGGAGACCGGCCTTTAGAAGATCATGCTCGTGTTATATTACCCTAAAATGTCATCATCTCAGAGATTTTTTTAGGCAGTACTCATATATAACACGACTTCATCCGCATCCGCAGGCATATCTTCCAAATAGTGTTCCCTCTTTTCAGAGTGAGTGCTTTTCTTTTGCGGTTAATTGCTAAGGCCAACTAATGTATTTTCTCTACAGCAAGGCAGTGCTTTGTCACCCCCTCTTATTTATCACTGTGATGGATGCCATAATAAAGACTCTAAAAAGGGAGGAGCAGCAGGACTTGCAAGATTTCATCTTTGCTCACGACGTGGTGATCTGTGGTGAAACCAAAAATGATGTGAAGAAAAAGCTGCAGAAATGGAGTCAAGAGTTTAAGAGGTATGATTTAAATATCAACAAGGCTAAGACGATGGTGGTGAAGTTACAGAGGGGAGATGACAAACCACAAATCAGAATAAATGACACCAAACTGGACAGTGCTCCAGCGTTTCAGTACTTGGGTAGTATAATAACAAAAGACAACCTTGCAAAGTATGAGGTGGACAGTTGAATTAGCAAGGCAACTCAATTTTACTACCAAGTAAGACAACTGCTGTGAGATAAACAAGTACCATTAAAAGCAATGATGACATATAAATTATATTACACGCCCATCCTCACCTGTAGCTTGGAAACTACCACGTTAACGAGACAAGACAACTCAAAACTCCAAGCTGAAGAAATGAAGTTGCTGCGCACCATGATACAGAAGACCAGGAAGGACAAATTCATTAATGAAAAAGTCTGAGAGGAGGTGGGAATAGGAGACTCTCCACTACAGAGGATTCAGAAAGCAAGACTGAAGTGGTTTGGCCCTGTAGAAAGGATGAGTGCTAGCAGGACTGCAAGAAGAGAATATGACAATTCTATGATGTTCAAACGTGGAAATTCAGGGACTCAAACAACAAATTCAAAGGTGTTCTGCTCAAAAACTGTGAAAGTAGTTTGTAGGACATGAAACAAATAACTATTATTATTCACTCATTCATTCATTCATTCATAAATACAGCCATCTGTAGGCCACGTTTACACAGTCTACCTGCTCTTCTGTCATGCAGACTAATGCCTTTCTCGTTGTTTTCTCTCCAAAGATTCTTAAGTCTTTGGCTTCTCCTTTCTCTTTCTTCTGCCGAGATGTTCCATGGCTTGGTCAGTGGATCCCTCATTCTCACAACCTTTTTTCTAAATGTTGTCCTGTTCTGTATCTCTTCCTCCTTGACATCCACTTCTGCTAGGTCGTTATGCTCTTGTGTAAGCCACCCAGGCTGTGTTTTCCACTTTTCTTGTAGAAGGAGTATTTTGTTAGCCATCCTCCCTTGATTCACCCTTTTAATGTGTCCATAAAGGTCAGTTTTCTTTTCCTCATTGTCGTAATTTTTTTGATCGTTTCATAGAGTTCCTGGTTTGATCTGAGCCAGAAAGTATGTTGGTCATTATTATTATTATTATTATTATTATTATTATTATTATTATTATTATTATTATTATTATTATTATTATTATTATTATTAAAGTGCAAAAATGATTATCTGCAATACAATCATTCGACCAGTACTTCTATATGGTTCCAAGACATGGAGTATAACCGGGAAAGAGCAGCAGCAGTTGCAAGTCTTTGAGAATAAAGTTTATAGAAAAATATTCGGCCTATGGTTCGATCCTATCTCTCAGAACTGGCAGAAAAGATCTAATTATGAGATTTACACCCTCTCTCAACAACACAGTATAATGGGTGTGATAAAATCCAACAGACTGCGCTGGCCTTGACATGTACTGAGGATGCAGGATTAACAGAGCACCAGTAGATCTATACAAGAGTTCTCTTAATGGGAAAAGACCTTCTGGAAGAAGGAGATCGACAAGGTATGCCGGACCCTCCAAATTGATATCTGGGAAGTGCAGGCTCAAGATCAAAAAGGATGGAACAGGATTGTGAGATCGACGCAGGAACTTCATGTCCCTCAGAAACCTACGAAGTGAGTGAGTGAGTATTATTAAAAATCAAAGATATATCAGAATTTAAAATATGCCTGAATAATTGATTTAGACTGGCAGGCGAGAAGGTTGCCTGTAGTTTGAGTATGGCATTGAAAAGTATAGTACGCGAACCTTTTCTTGAGCCCTGAACTTCATAGTGCTGAATGGGAACTAGGGCTCATGAAAAAGTTTGCGTACTATAGTTGATCTGCTACTTTCGTAATTAATTATTATATACAGTATCTCCAATATAATACATATTAATACCAGTTTTCTATCATACTCTTCATAATCTCAGAAATTGTTCCTCAGGGTTGACTGATCTTATCTTCAGGGTTCCAAAGCATTTGAAGAGTAGATTTTTAAATATGCTTTCTCAGTAGGGTTAGTTTAATTTGCCTTCTGTAACGGATGTGTTTATGTTCCAGTGCCATAGTAATATAGTTTTGACACCTTACACTGATTGTTCAAAATGTACGGCTTGATTGTATTTTTGTTGTTTTAATTTGTAGTATGGACTGCCAAAAGACCTAGTCTTAAGAATTTTTATTGTCCAGGTTTCCTAATATAGAAGTGTAGACCTTTGAATATGAAAGTTGATCTACCTTAATTCTAGAATTTTAGGCTGTCATTTTTGTTTGATAGATGCAGGTAGTTCACTTGTCTTCATGATGATTATTTTAAATGAAATGTTTCTTGCCTGCATTGTCCAGATGCAGTACTTCTTTATTACAAAGGATTAACTGCTATGTCCAAAAGTGTGAATATTAATCTCATTAAACCGTTTTCATTTAACTGTTATGTTTGGAATATGAAAAAGGACTTGATTTGACACGTATTTGTTACTTTCCAGTACTTAAATGCTTTCTTTCTAATACTTAAATGCCATTTGAATATTTTCTACCTCTTTTATTATTAGTTCAAAACATTGGAAGAGTAATTTTTTAAATGTGGTTTCTCAGTAAGATTAGTTTAACTTGCCTTCTTACGGATTTGTATATGTTCCAGTGCCATGAACTAACTTCAGCGCAGAAAGAAAATGAAAAACTCAGGGAAGAACTAAATTCTCGTGAAATAAAAATAAAATGGGCTCAAAACAAACTGCGATCTGAAATGGATTTGCATAAGGTAAATATGAAGATGTGTAATGTGTAAATGGAACAATCATTCTCCGAAAGTTTTTAACTTTCTTGCTGTTTGTCATTTTCTTTTCTCAGGAGACTCAAATCAAAGTTGATAAGCTTACTCAGAAACTTCAGGAGTCACGTGAAGAAACTGAACTTGTACGTAAAGAATGTCAAGAATCCATTCGAGCCTTTCAAGAGTCCCAAGAAAACAAAGCTTATACTCTAGGTATAGTATTAGTTGCTCGAATAATACAACTCTTGAGTGTGTAGTTATGAAAATATTTTATGATATTATTGTACACTTTTGCACCAGAAGTCATGAAGGTATGCAAATGATTTAGTGGTGCCACAACAAAATGATGCCTTCGAAATGCCCATGACTGTATGAGTTGTGAGGTGTTATTACTAAAGTGACCAGAAATTCTGTGAGACAAAGTGGGTCACAAATTTTTTTAGTACATTGTGTATAGTTTACATACATCTTCATTATAGACAGTTATGCTTTTCAGCATTCAGTCTGCATGCCTCTGAGAATTTAATAAAATCCACAATCCTCTATTTGTAATAAGTTCTGTAGCCTTGTTTAGTTCCACACCGGTACACGTTATCTTTAAATCATTAAAAACAAGTCTAGCCATCGTAGTCTTTGTCTCTCTCTACTTATCTTACTCTCTATAACTGAGTCCATTATTCTCCTAGGTAACCTATCCTCACCCATTCACCTCACATGAACCCACCACCAGAACTGGTTTACGTGTACAGCTTCATCAGTCGAGTTCATTCCTAACTTAGCCTTTATTTCCTTATTCGGTGTACCCTCCTGTTATTGTTCCCACTTGTTTGTACCACCAACCATTCTCCTTACTTTCATGCCTGTTACTTCTAACTTTTGAATAAAATATCCTGTGATCACCCAGCTTTCACCCCCAGAAAGCAAAGTTGGTCTGAAAACAGACAGTTTTGTCCAAATGCTGACTTCTTTCTTACAGAATACTGCTGATAACAACTGCAAATTCATTTGTTGCACCTTGATTCAATCTCACTTACTATACTGCCATCCTGTGAGAATACACATCCTTCTTCTTCCTGATATGTTTCTGCTTATGCAAGTCATTCAAATACGCACCCTAAATACTTGAAATGATCTACCTGTGCAGCTCTGTATTGCCAATTTGACATTCACTTCTCTTAGCTTTTTTGCCCGCTGACTTCACTTTGGTCATTGAAAGGCTTTTTCATTTCATACTCATTGCACCTGTTTTCAGGTTCCAATAAATTAATACTGAAGGCTTTCAGCACAATATACCATTAAGACTAAGTTGTTGACATAGGGCAAACGGCTTTCTACATTTCAACGTAATTGAATCCCTCTTTGCTACTTTATACCTTACGATAGATGATCCATGTAAACTATGAACATTGAAGGTGAAAGACTACATCCTTGTCTAACCCCTGTAAATAATTGAACCATCATCAGTTCTCACTGAAGTCCAATTGTCAACATAAATACCTTTGATTGCTTTTAACAATCTACCCTTAATTCCATAATCCCCCCACTATGACTAATATTTATTTATAAACAAAAAAATGCTAGGAAAGAAAGGCAGTTCATTACTAACTACAGCATAACATATATAAGTTACATCAGTTCACAAAGTTAATACATTAGAAGTCCGTTATAGCGAGAATTCATAATGGTGAGAAATTTACTTGATATGATGGATTGTTGCTATATCCGATTTTTCATAAAACTCGGGGGAAAAAACCCATACACATTAAAATCAGTATTAAACGGCAATCAGTTTGTTCAAAACATAGCCACTTACGGTGTTTTATAATTGACAATTCGTTGTTTTGAACAACAGTTTTAACATATGATTTTAATTGGACTTCATGCTTCATATCATGTTCACACTGCACCATTTTAACATTGAAGATTGACAAGACGCTATAACGCCACGTCACAGGATACAAAGACTTTGCATTCACTTATTTTAATGTGTCCTCGCCTTATTTTTAATGTTATGTATTTGTATTTGTGACTGAAGATGTCCTATAAGAGGACAAAACATGTTTCACGAGTGTAATTTAATGTAGTCTTTGTAATAAAGACAATTACAGTATTGTAAAGGTGGAATTATAAAATCTAAATTTTCACAAGTTGATACTTTGACAATACGGGCTCTAATATGAAATTTATAACGTGCAATGATGAAGAAATAGAAAGGAAGAATATGTAAGGAGAAAGAAAATTTCATACCATATGTAAAAGAAGGTGAGGATCTATTTTACTCTTCGAATTGACAGAGAAATGGATCTCTCTTGGGTGAACTATGGCTGTTTTAATTAATTTTGTTGGGTAAATATGAAGTGTGTCATTAGGAATCTTTTACATGCCAACATCGTACAACATTGAGTGTCGAATGGACTCTCTCCTGCCCTTCAGAAATCCAACTACCTCTGCCAAGTTTGAATCCACGATCTTGGAATCCAGAGGCCAACTTTTTTACACTGGTCCACAGGGGGTTCTAAAACATCCATCAAATATTGCCAACAACAGACACGGCGATTGATATATAGCTTTTCGTATTCAACTTTTTAAGGTGAAAAAAAAAAACCAACATATAATCAGTATTTTCTCAGATATTCTGAGATTCCTTCAAAAACCATATTGATATTCCTCTAAATTTTCAGGCTTGCAATTGAAAGAAGAACAAGCAAAACTCATCATGGAGAGGCATGAAAGAGAGGACAAAGAGGAGAGCTGTCGTCAACTGCAACAGGAAGTAGACAATCTCAAGAGAAAGCACCAACTCATCATTGAGGAGAACAATGTATTGTCTGTGAAGGTAAGTAGCAGTTATTCATGCCTTGATATTTCATTTTAATATTTCTTTACTTGAGTAATAAGAAATGAAAGATGTCTGTACGGATCTTGTCATTGTTCATGGTTAACTTACCGCTGCAGGGTACATCGAGCAGATACTGCTACAGCACGTGTTAGTTGCTGCATGCGGTGTTGGCCCTGAATTGGTATTCATGTACTACAATGCCAGGGCTCATGTAGCGCGCGTCTTCAGAGCTGCCTTGCAAGAACTGGACATTGAAGAGATGGCATGGCCAGCAGTGAGTCCCGACCTTAATGCCATCGAGCATGTGTGGGATAGGTTTGACAGAAGTGTTCATGGGTGTCCTGTTCCACCAGAGACTCTCCAAGACCTCGAACAGGCTCTCATTGAAGAATGGGACCTGATGCCCCAATGTGACCTCCGTCGACTTACACGGAGCATGCCATGTAGGTGCCAAGCTGTGATAAATGCTCATGGAGGACATCACCATACTAAAGCACTCCAACTGTGATAAAAATTCACCCTAGAGGACTGTTATCACTTTGTTTTCACCACTGTTTGGACATTTGCGTTTGTGTTCTGAAATTGAACTCAAATCCATTGATGTTCTTTTGTATACTTCAACGGTAAAGAATAAAAGTTTAGTTGGTAATATACCTGGGTATGAGGTATTGTTTTGTGGAGCATGGCATACGTTCAAAAACATGTTCCCCTAATGTTTCTGCGGTGGTTGGTAGTATATTGAGACAATCTCAAACACTTCAGTCCCAGAGCCAGAGGAATTAACAAGATGCTGCTAAATGAAGTCAATAAAACATTGCGATTAATCTCCGGTACTATTAAGTGCACCCCTGCTCAATGGGTTCCAGTTCTGAACTACATCCCTACACCTCATCTTCGCAGGTGTAATGTTCTGGTCAAAGAGTACTGCAAGATACTCCAAAAGCAGTTTCTCTCTATCCATACTATCATATCTGATGCTTGTCTAGCTGGACTTTGTTGAAGACAGCCCCCTATGAAGATAGCTACGAGACTAATGGGTGGGAACTTTGATATAGTGGAACAGTGGTCCCAAGATTGGAAGACTGAGGAGTTTTAGGACACGCCATCAGTCACCTCGAAAGTTCCTGAATTTGACCCACCTCACGGCATATGGTCAAAACTAAACCGGCTCAGGAGCAACTCTGGAGTTTGTGTGGACTCTCTGTTTAAGTGGAACAAGGAAACTTAAAAGGGTCCACCTTTTCAATACAAATAAATGTTATAGTTTATTTACAACATATATTTACACTTGGAACTAGTTTCGACGCTGTTTGGCGTCATCTTCAGCCAAAATGTGGGAAATAGGCATAGCATGTAGACATTTGTATTATACAAGGTGTTACATCACTGTGATTAAATGAGAGAATATGAAGACGTGAAGTACAATGTCAGTTTCAAAATGGTCATGAAGGGCGATTCAAAATTGTATAAACATGAGATAACATAAACACATAAACAAAAAACATATATACATATAAACTGTAACAAAACCATGCAGAAGTACGAGATGATTGGCATTGGAGATTCAAATTATTTCAGATGCTCTTCCATTGAATGTTGCCTGCCGCGAGTGTAGTACAAAACATAGGTTAGATTTCAATAAACACAATCGTCTCAAAAATGCACATAACATTTTAAAAATATTTGGGTTGAGATGAAATTTGGCAGTTAGGGATTGAAATCACTTATTCAATAAGCGTCAATTCAAAAAAACAGCTGTGAAGGGTGAGACAGAAAATTGCACAAGCGTGAGTTTGGACTCGATGAATGCAAAAAACACATGTAACACACTCGGAAATGTAGGTTATTGATGGATTTGGCATAAAAAGTCTGCGTTCAATCATTCATTGAATGGCACTGGTGCGAGTGTAGTTCAAATGCGCGTGAGGATTTAACAGCCTCTTAGAATTGCACGTGACATCTGACCTATATGGCTTGACCTATATGGCACCTGACGAAGAAATATCTACAAATTTTAATTCTTTAACTGCCAATTTCACCTTGTACTACGGAAATTTGAATATGTTATTTGTATTTGAAAGTATTATTTAATGAGTCCTAACTCGTATGAATTATAGCTTTTGTTTCACCCTTCATGGACTGTTTCGAAATGGCATTACTGAATATCTACAATTCGAACCTTCACTGCCAAGTTCATCTCGCACCATGAGTTCAGATGTCACGTGCAATTCTAAGAGGCTGTTAAATCCTCACGCGCATTTGAACTACACTAGCACCAGTGCCATTCAATGAATGATTGAACGCAGACCTTTTATGCCAAATCCATCAAGAACCTACATTTCCGAGTGTGTATTACATGTGTTTTTTGCATTCATCGAGCCCAAACTCACGCTTGTGCAATTTTCTGTCTCACCCTTCACAGCTGTTTTTTTGAATTGACGCTTATTGAATAAGTGATTTCAATCCCTAACTGCCAAATTTCATCTCAAACCAAATATTTTTAAAATGTTATGTGCATTTTTGAGACGATTGTGTTTATTGAAATCTAACCTATGTTTTGTACTACACTCGCAGCAGGCAACATTCAATGGAAGAGCATCTGAAATAATTTGAATCTCCAATGCCAATCATCTCGTACTTCCGCATGGTTTTGTTACAGTTTATATGTATATATGTTTTTTGTTTATGTGTTTATGTTATCTCATGTTTATACAATTTTGACTCGCCCTTCATAACCATTTTGAAACTGACATTGTACTTCATGTCTTCATATTCTCTCATTTAATCACACTGATGTAACACCTTGTATAATATAAATGTCTACATGCTATGCCTATTTCCCACATTTTGGCTGAAGATGACGCCAAACAGCGTCGAAACTAGTTCCAAGTGTAAATATATGTTGTAAATAAACTATAATATTTATTTGTATTGAAAAGGTGGACCCTTTTAAGTTTCCTATCTTCCATTCTCAGTTCAATACGGACAAAAATGAAATTCTTAGATTTAAATAAGTGGAACAAGTTACCTTTTCCGAAGTGCGACTGTTGAGCCAATGGACAAACGGTGAAGCTCATTATTCAAGATTATCCCATAAGAGCGTATGGAGGAGACATCAAGGATTTTACCTCTGCAACTTCTGCATCAGTATATTACATTTTGAACTTAGATTTTAGATTGTGATCACCTTTGTTTTCGCAATGTCTAAACACACATTTTTTGTCAAAAGTCACGGGAAGGGGTGTCCCATTAGAAAATGTGTCATGTATTACCCCCTGAGTGTTGTGGGTAGCCGCAGCTTAGCTGAGCAATCTGTCACAGACACCAGTGTCGTGAAGATGGCAACACATTGCGAGTTAACCGACTTTGAACGTGGGATGATCATTGGGGCATGGGTCATAGCATTGCGGAGATTACACATGAATTCGGGTATCGTGGGTCAGCAGTGTCGAGGGTGGATCTTCAGTATTGCTAAGAGAATGTTACCACCCACGTAAACCCCCACGGGAAGACCACAGGTGTTCATCGAACGGACATCACGTCGCCTCTGCAGAACAATACTGGGCACTCGACAGGCTACTGCGAGTCAGATCACCACCCAGTTGAATGTTGGGAGTCGGGAACCCATTTCTACCAGGACTATAAGGAAGCAACTGCACCGCATAGGCTTCACCAGAGGACGACCAACTCGTGTCCTTTTACCAATACCTCGACACAGAGCTCAACGACGTGCATGGGTCCGCAAACATTGGCAATGGACCATGGAACAGTGGCGGCGTGTGGTTGTATCAACTTGATGGGCTCGTGAGAGTATGATGTATGCCCTATGAAGCTATAGATCTTGTGTGTGAACAAGGTTGTGTCCAGGCAGGAGGTGACTCAGTTCTGGTCTGGGCAGCGTTCTCATGGTCGCACTTAGGCCCCATTTTCCGGCTGCAGAGAGCGCTGACAGTGTACGTTATGTGGACTCAGACCATCTGCATCCCTTTCTGGCCCTAGAGTACCCTGATGGAGATGCCATGTTTCAGCAAGACAATGCGCTATGTCACCGCTCTGTAGTGGCAAGCAGGTGATTGGAGGAGCACTTCAGTGAAGTTAAGACCATGGATTGGCCCTCCACATCCCCTGATCTTAATCCAGTCAAGCATTTACAGGATGCTGTCGATGCTGGTGTATGCTTCATGAACTGTGCACCAACTGCACAAGACTAATTGTGGGTAGCAGTGCAAGATGCGTGGGTCCAGATCCCTCCAGAACGATTTCAACACCCTGTAGAGTCGATGCCTCACCATGTTGCTGTCGTTTTGAGGGCTTGCGGAGGAGCAACTCGTTACTAACATCACACTCAGTGTCTTCCCGTGACTTCTGACCATTCAGTGTATAATCAAACTAGAGTTATTGTCAATATAATTCCAAATTCAACAGTATTTATTCAGTTGGCATTATACCGTCATATATACATTTATATTATCAAAGAAATCAGAATACTTTTGTTCATATTAGATATTTAAATGTGTTTAAGGTTTGAAAAGAACAGGTCATTAATAATAATAATAATAATAATAATAATAATAATAATAATAAATTTATGACTTCAGTCACCAAGTTGCAAATGTTGTGAAGTGGTATAATCTATTCAGTCTGCCTACCAGTTTTCGACATTCTGATTGTGCTGCTGTCTAACAGTGAAAGCAGAATTCTGCTGAACGGTTCCTATGGCTTAGTCAAGGCGAGTAGATTATTAAGTGTTGGAATTTCCATAAGGCTCCGTTGTCCAGCGAAGTTAGTTTCATATTTCATCACCACACGCTGCACACATCGTTTGGTCTGAATGAGTAGCAGTTGAATGCATTGTTGTGTAGGATGATGCACTATATTAGAAGGCGAAATATTGTATGCGTGTGAATTGAATGTTTTTATTCAATGCAATCATCATCATCATCATCATCATCATCATCAACAACATGCCATGCTGTTTTGTGTCAGGTTGTAAATCTGAGTATAATATTGGGGATGTTAGTTACATCTATCCTAAGCTTTTTTCAGAAGATGAATTTCAAGGTGGCAATGTAGCTTTTGAGCTGGTCAGTTGCGATAGGTTCTGGTGTTTTACAAAGAACTTGGTGTACATGGCTGCAAATACAGCAAAACAATTACAGTAGAAGTCCGCTATAGCAAGTACGGCATATAAGGAGAACCCCGTCATACCGACAATGTTTTGCTGTCCCTTCAAAATTCCTATATTAAACTGTATATTATCCTTCAGTTACAGCGAGAGCCCTATCACTGACGCATCCGTTATTACAAGTGATTAAGCACGCGATTTTTTTCATTACTGATATTTATGCACCCCAGTGATTATCTTCAATATTGTTTCCTCGCTATGTCCACTAGCGCGTTCTCTTGTCGACATTCAAAGGCGATGTCGGAGTTGATGAGTAATACCCATTGACTGCTGTTCCATAAAGAAAATTTGAAATAAAAGAGAACATATTTTCATAATAAATACGTAAATAACATGTCCGATAACAGTTCTTAACTCGTTAAAAATAAAGGCTGATAAATGATCGCTTAATTTTAATGCTAAATACTGCAATTAAGTAAAAATCGGATACACCTCGAGATATGGCAGAGTGCATAATTGATTTCAAAGGTTAGTTTATATTGTCTCGTGTCTGGTTAAATTACAGAAAGGTTATTATCATGTAAATTTATAGCGAGAAGGTTATCACTTCTCTACTGGCGCTTGAAGTATGTTTTCATCATATGTATAGTACAGGTAAGTTAGGATAGGTGACGCTGTTGAATAAGGAAACTGAAATGTTTGCCTTTGGTATGGTATAGTTTTCTCACTATGTGCATTTGCGAGCGCTCTCGTCGACACTAGGATCATGTTAAGGGAAATGACCCAACGGCTGCTGTGAGCCTTCGAATTCTTAGAAAGGCCACGGCTACTCAGTGGCAGAGTTACAACTTGTCTACTGTACCTGACTCTTAGTAAAATTAAGTTTTATAGACAGCAGGAATATTTTCTTGATGGGTATATGTAAAGATACGTGGAGCAGGTATTGCCGGCACATTTTCAACATGTTCTCATCGATATTATGATGTCAATTTTAAGTTAATGGTTATTAAACACTTGTAAATGTAGAATAATTGTGCAGCCACAAGACAATATGGCGTAGGCCTAACTAAAACCAATATTTGGAGTCAGCGTGAAGACAAAGATAGCTAAAAAATGTGTACTGTACAAAAAGTGCATTCAGTGGTCCGCAACAAGGACGCTTTAAAGAAGTCGAAAATGAAATTGTGAGGCATGTGCACGAAAAAACGCAAGGGCAGAATGGCCATACCATGGCGCAGTAAACTCGTTCGTTGACCTTCAACGTCCACGATTATACTCCGTACGGCTCTACTTCTAAATTGACGTTTCAGCAGATTTTGGCTCTCTCTGGTGGTTATGCGCTGAAGCATAGACATCCAACCAATCCGAAGCTGCCATTCATATCGATTTATATCGGCAGAGCACGATCTCGAAACCTAGTTGCCAACTCTAATATTTACATTTGCCACTTGGTTAACCTATCTCGCTCAGCGTTTGTGGTATTCGGTACGGTTCGCGATCTTTTGCGTTTTCCTTCAATATTTAATGTGTTTTTCATATTTTTGGAGGGTTTTAGTGACTGAGATCAGTAGTGTGTTCCCATTGTAGGCCATAACCTCCTTTCTGTGCCAGCCATTAGCCGTTAGTGATGTGTTATTTCCTCATTATCTTTTATTGTTAATAATATATTCTCTTTTAGTGCCAGATATTGTTAGAAAGTGTAGTTCTTGTGAATTTGTTTTCAATCTATATTCATTCGTTTTTTTTGAGTACTGTATTACAATTTAAAAGGGCTGTTTACCGCAGTCGAATTGCATCAGCTGTTCTCGCAGGCGTAGCGCGCTGGCAACAGAGGAAAGGCGATGCTCATTTGTTTTGCGAAACTTCAATTTAGAAGTAAGGCCGTGCGGAGTATAGTCCTATACATCATTTCATGCCGATGTTAATGTGTATGTGGGGAGGGGTTCCAAAAGTCGGATATAACGACAATCCGCTATAGCGAGTAAATTTTCCGCTGTTGTGAATTCTCGCTATAATGGACTTCTACTGTAATTAAAATGTTGCATATGATATGAACGTTTTCAATGCTATGGATTTGAAGTTGCCCATTGAGGGGGATGCAAAGTGATGACGAGCATCAAAACAAATTGAAGGAGTTACATGAAGTTATCCAACGTAATGATGACACTTTTGCATCTTCTTTAACTCTAGAATCACTTCAAGTCACTAACAGATGTGCACTAGATTTAACTGATTTCCATTTGTCTTCAGGATACAGGTATGATTTAACAGCAAAATTAAACCAAGACTCTGCTGAAAGGCATTTTGATCCTATGATAAAAAATGAGTAATTCAGTTGAAACAATCAAAGCAATTGAGGATCCTAATGGAAACCTGGCTGGGAAAGAAGAGGACATCAGAGAGGTTCTGAGGAATCATTTTGATCACCTATTGAACAGGACAGAAGCAGATCAGAGAACAAAAGAACCAGCTGTTGAAACCTGCACAGAGGAACCTCCCATTACATGGGCAGAAACAGAAGCAGCCCTTAAGATGCTGCAAAGGAAATTCCCAGGAATCAATGAAGTCAGCATGGACATGATTAAAGAAGCAGGAGTCCAGGGTTTACAGTGGTTGCAGAGAGTGCTCAATGCAGTTTGGAAAGATGGCAAGATACCTGCTGATTGGAGCAAGGGTGTCATTATCCCCCTGTTTAAGAAAGGAAATTGCCGAAAATGCTCCAACTACTGGAGAATAACACTCCTTTCTCATGGGCTTAAGATTCTTGAGAAAATCTTAGAGAGCAGATTGCGAGTCATCTTAGAGCCACAGTTTGAAGAGGAACAGTATGGCTTCAGGCCTAACAGCTCCACAACAGACCTAATCTTCAGTATCCATATGTTAATGGAAAAATATTGGGAAAAAGGCAAAGATCTGTTTATGGTTTTCCTTGACATTGAGAAGGCATTGCAAGAGAGAAGATATAGGAATGCCTGAGGAAAAGAAATGTGCCAGAGGGATTGGTGAGGAAAGTTCAGGTGCTGTATGAAAACTGTACCAGCTGCGTGCAATTGGGTGACGGATATTCATCCTGGTTCAAGACCGAAAGTGGAGTCCAGCAAGGCAGTGCACTATCCCCATTATTGTTTATCACCATCATGGATGACATAATGAAATTTATAATGTCCAATAACGGACCATTTATATTGGTATTAAACTTTACTCATTCGGGACAAATATTTCAGATTCCCTATGGGAATCAACATTTATATCACATAATCAAGAAAACCTCTGGTGAACTAAATGCAATGGCCTTCGCTGATGATGTCATGATCTGGGGAGAAACTGAGGAACAAGTACAGTCGAGACTCAATGAATGAAAGGTTAAGTTCCAGGAGTTCAATCTTAAGATAAGCAAACTCAAAACAGTAGTGATTGCAATAAACAGAGAGGGACAACCAGCAAACATCATGCTAGGAAACCATCTATTAGAAAGTCTGGAAAGCTTTACATACCTCGGCAGTGTAATATCTCGAGATACACTGGCCACAAAGGAGGTGGCAAATAGAGTGCAGAAGAGTTCTCAGTTTTACCAGCAAGCACGAACACTCTTCTGGGATCCCAAAGTACCACCAAAATGAAAGCTGGTGATGTTCAATCAGTACTTCAAATAAATCTTAACTTATGGAATTGAAAGTTGCACCCTCACTAAGAAAGACTCATCAAGGTTGCAGTCGTCCGAGATGAAGTTCCTTAGGTCTACAATTCAAAAAACCAAACTGGACAAGTTAAGGAATGATGTGGTTAGGAAGGAAGCTGGGAGTGTTACATCATTGTTAGATTGGGTCAGCATGTCCAGACTGAGGTGGTTTGGGCATATAATGAGGATGGAGCCAACAAGGACAGATATGTTAACTTGGAGAGACATGTGGCAGGGAAACTGATGGTGGGAGACCAAGAACCCACTGGATGGTCATCATAAAGATGAACATTGCAGGTCGGGGAAGGACACTGGAGGACATTAACAACAGAATGTATCTCAGTAAGACAGAATGGAAAAGGCTGGAAATTGGAACTGTAAAATGATGATGATGACGGGGGCTTTAGCATTGATGACCATTGCACCTACAGACCTTTTATCACCTACTTCTGCTTCATTCTATATACATACCAGTGAAAGGAATTCACTCACAGTTCGCTGTTATTGACCATAGGCTGTTTTCCTTCATGCAACAGACAAGATCAGTGACACAACAGGAAAGACATAGAAGTAGGGAGGTAAAGGAAAATATTATGAACGATTATCACACTGACAGATACTGAATCAAGCCTCAGTCCCATAGATCTGTCAGTTAGAGGCTGGTTACCCAATTGTACTTCCTCTTAAAACAATAATCACCACCACCATCATCTCTGTCAGTTAATAGTAACAGTTCAGCTAGAGCGGGTGATAATCCAGTGTGTCATTTACACTGTATGTGGCTGTTTGATTCACAGAGTAGCAAAGAAAATTGTACCTTGAAGTGAGAGTATGAAATCATTAAAATATGATGCTGAAACTCACTGTGTCCTTAGTGATGTAAGTGCTCTTTCCATATTGCGGGACTTTGGTGGTAGTGACTCTAAATGCCTCAGATATCCTTCGTTAGCCTTCTTTGCCACGGTGAAAAGTGTATAAGCTACAATTGAAGAAAAGCTTAAAAGAGAAGGCGCATTTTGGTGTGATGTATTTTCAGACTGTGTGGAGGTGATATAGAAACTTCAAGTGTTTTGAAATTTGTGCTGCAAAATGGTATTTCACTACATTAAGTACAGATTTATTTTTTGGGTGAAGAAAATATCTAGAGAGGCAAAATCCAGGTCATCTTCTAAAGCAGCAAGAAGAGTATTTAAAGTTTCTTCCAACTAGAGGTGAGCATTTTTCATTGAGTGTACTCTGCATTGCATTTTTTTAACATTTCATTCTGCAAACATTACTTGAGTGCATTATGTAGGATACCCAAAAATAGGTGCATTAATCTGTATTGAAATCATGTGCAGAAGTCTAGCAGCCTAGCACCAACAAGCTCCACTGTTTCATATTATGGTATGCAGTGCATCAAGACCAGTTGACACTAGCACTGCCTTGCAGCAGGAATGTTCGGCTACATAGATTCCACCACTTAATACTTCATTCACCCTGAGTTAATTTAATTTTGTTGGTTGATTCTCAGTGCACCACCAGAAATCTTTAACATGCCAACAACAGTAACTTCCCTTCAAAAATTGACTACTTTAGCCAGGATCAAAAAGTTAGACACATTACCACTGATCCACAATATATCTATATATTTATTAATACATGTTGATATTGCTAACTGCTCTTTTACTGTAAGAAATTTGAAAGATTTATATTCTACCTTTTTATTGTATCATGGTAGCTTTCTGTATCTGATCAGAGAACAACATTTTGAATGTTAAAATGATGATGCCACTTTTGCTGTCACTGTGTTCAGAACATACAGTGCCAAGGATTTTCCGTGTTATCTGTGTTTAAATTAGGAGAAATACTGTACTTATGATGAGGTTGGGATAGGATCTTGATAAAACTCGAGAAATTATTTATTCAGCTATTCACAAAGCATAAACACACCCAGAAAAGAAAAGTAATGTTAATTAACTCTTAGTTCATTTTGTGACATTGACTGTGTGAAATACGGTGACCAGATTATGCTGTTTTTATAATAACCCCTCAGTTATCATATTTGAGTCATCAAGTTGCAAAACCCATTATGTGCAGACAAACAAATTTTTCAGGAAGAGCAAAAAACTGTCGTTTTTTATGCAACAATTATAGGAGGTTGAAATTTTGTAACTAAATACTAAGCGTTCATCTTCATCATACTGCAAAATCTCCACAAAATTTAACTTATAGAACCCAAGATTTTTGTAAAAAACATTGGACATAACGAGTTTTGTGGCAGTTTTGTGAGATAAAAGATATGTGCAGCAGTATATGGAATAGAGTGTGCAGATTTATGGTGAACGTGTTTTATTTGCTACTTTTGAAAGTATTACACTATGAAAAATAGCATGCATGGAAATAATTTTAAGGTTAGGATATGTTTTCATATCTAATCCCCGCTCTTTGATTTAATGATTACATCAAGAAATCATCACTCATTCAAAATGTTTTATAAGTTCTTTAACATTTTTTGACAGTTATATTGACAATCCGTTATTGTCCTCAACAAAATCTCCCACATCAGTGTCATAGTCTGGCACTTCACTGTTTAAATTTTGCCACTGGTCAAACGGTGCCTTGTAGAACGTGAGGTCATCGTTCCTTATCCACACTTTTGCGTAATGTTTGGTCAGCAATATGTGCAGGTTGTTGAGCTTTTCTTTCTAAGAGGAACCCCTTCCCCCACTGGTACTGGCACAATAGCAGAAAAGGGTTTCCAATGCTTCAAGGTGCTTTTTGCTTCTGCCACAATTGCTGTTATAGTTTACTTCACTTCTTATCACACTGTTGCCTGATTTTGCTTGTGTAAGTATGATCCTCTTACAGTGTTCTGGGACATAACGAGCTTTTGCTGCGTAAGACACGCTGGACATAACGACTTCTTCAGCAGTTCCGTTATTTATCACCTTTAAACGTATGGATTAAATGGCCTTTGCTCACGTATTACATTACTGGATTGTGTATTTTGATGAGCTGCATACAATGGTGGTGATAACACATTTGAGAAAAAAATGGACATAACGGGTTTTGCAACTGGACGACTCATTTGTAAACATCTGTTATTGAGTGGGGTCAAGTAGTTTTATTTTCCTGCTCGAAGTAAAAGCCTTACTGATCATATATGAAAACTTAGCCAATCATTATAGCAGATGATGATGATGATGATGATGATGATGATGGTTGATGTTTTAAGGGGCCAAAGTTTGAGGTCATTGGCTCGCATTGGAGAAGAAATATCTATAAATAGAACTGTACTTGATGTATTTTAGGGGTAGTGAGAAATAAAGTTTATTAGGTAAAGGAACTGTTACACTAAAAACTGAAATTTACATGGCTTTTCTTTTACTTTAAGGTTCAGAATTTGGAGAAAGAAAGGTTGGAATATGAGCAGAACCTGTCTAAACTGAAAAGGTCAGCAGATAGCCAACGACAAAACTTGGCAGATCTTCAAAGCCAGCTAACAGAGATGGAAGCTTTGCGAATCCAGAAACAGCAGTAAGTTTACACTAATGTGTGTATATTTATTTTATAAAACCCTTGACAGAAGGTCCGCCTATGAGATCATTAGGAAAGTAGCAGGGACTGCTGAAAATTCTATTTTGATGAGAATTGTGAGGTCCATTCAAAAAGAAATGAGCCAGAGCCTATAAAATGAAAACCTGTACCGATATTTCAAAATATTGCCCACCACTATTGAGGCGCTTGTCCCACTGTGACACAAGGCAGTGAATGGTCATCTCGTAAAATTCCTGGGGCTGTGTTGTGAACCAGTTCCGAATATACTGCTTGAAGCCATTGTCTGAGGTGAATCCTTCGCCCCTCTCACAAAAAATGGCATAATCACAGGGAGACAGGTCCGGACTGTATGTAGGGTGATTGAGGACCTCCAATTTGAATGTCTGCAAGAGCTCCTTGACTGCGTTTGCTGCATGGGGTCTTGCATTGTCATGGAGCAGAATGATCCCATGGGTGAGCTGTCCTGATCATTTCAATTTGATCGCCTTGCGAAGGGTGGTCAAAGTTTGTGAGTATTAGTGCACATTCACCATTGTCCCATGTTGCAGGCAGTGCATAAGAAGAAGCTGAGCATAACCATTCCTGCACTTCTGTGGACAACCTTGGATTTTTTAGGTGGCGCGACCTTGCATACTTCCAGTGGATACTTTGTTGTTTTGACTCGGGTTTAAAGTGATGACACCATGTCTCCAGCGATCTTTTGTGACAAACTCATTCTCTTCCTTGGTGTAGCGAAGCAGATGTTCAAGAGAGAGTCCCATTCGACATGATTCCTGTGCTTGTTGAAGACTTTTCGTAAAATTTCAATCTGTCCTTAATGATGGCCTGAACACTTCCGATGCTCACTCTGACCTTTGCGGCAATGGCTGCTAGCGTAACTCGCCGGTCTTGCATAATGATGGCATCCATCTGCTGGACAATAGCGTCGGTAATGCGGTGTGGCGTTCCAGACTGTGCATCATCGGCCAACGACATCCGTCCTTCCCTGAATTGCTTGTACCATGCCTTGACCCTTGCAATGGACATGCAGTGTTCTCTGTACACTTGTGCCATTCTTCGATGAATTTCCATTTCCTGCACTCCTTGCGCTGTCAGGAAATGCAGTACACCCCACTGCTCTTCTTTTGAAACCTCCATTTCACTGTTTTCAGCACGACTGATTGCAATGGACGGTCAACGCATGCGCGTGCTTGCTGTGTCGTCATGTGGGTGTGTGTCCGCGTCCCTCTAGCGGCGAGTTTGGGACCTCAGTGCTCTTATAGAGACCACACCTTCTTCCGTAGGCAAGGACATTACAATCCTTGCAGTGGTTTTCATTTTATAGCCTCCAGCCCTTTTCTTTTTGAACCAACCTCATATTTTTGTGCTTTCCTATGGGATAACTGTAGATAAGTCTTGTGTATTACTCCAGTCCTGTTTCCCATATCATTTACTTTACTGCATTCATTGTCCTTTATTTTGAAGATCTTCATATTGTTGCCTGGAGTACAAGAACTGTATGTTGCTTTGCTCTTTATGAGTTAATTTCCTGTAGATTTAAGATTATGTTTAAAATGCATGCAGTACATCTGTAGCTAAGATGGATTCCTGCTTTCCATTTTGACATCCTGAGTGTAGACCTCAGTAACTGGATGCAACAATTTCACTGGACAGTCTTTCTTTTTATCTTTTTTAAATTTACAATTTGCTTTACGTTTCACTGACATGGTGATGATTGTGATAAGAAAGTGCTAGGAGTGGGAAGAAAGTGTCTGTGCCCTTAATTAAGGTACAGCTGCAGCATTTGACTGGTGTGAAAAATGGGAAAACCGAGCTTGATAGCTGCAGTCGCTTAAGTGCAGTCAGTATCCAGTATTCAGGAGATAGTGGATTCAAACCCCACTGCCGGCAGCCCTGAAGATGGTTTTCCATGGTTTCCCATTTTCACACAAGGCGAATGCTGGGGCTGTACCTTAATTAAGGCCACAGCCGCTTCCTTCCCACTCCTAGCCCTTTCCTGTCCCATCGTCGCCATAAGACCTATCTGTGTTGGTGCGACGTAAAGCCAATAGCAAAAAAAAAAAAAAAAAAAAAAAAAAAAAAAAAAAAAAAAAAAAAAAAAAGGGAAAACTATCTTCAAGGCTGCTGACAGTGCAATATGAACCCTCTATCTCCCAAATGCAAACTCACACCTATGCGACCCTAACCGCACGACCAACTCACTCGGTGGCAGTCTTTGTGGTTGGACACCGTGGTTATCTGGTTTGAGTATCACTGGTGGATTTATTTATTAATTTATTTATTTATTTATTTATTTATTTGTTTGTTTGTTTGTTTGTTTGTTTGTTTGTTTGTTTCTTTCTTTCTTTCTTTCTTTCTTTCTTTCTTTCTTTCTTTCTTTCTTTCTTTATTCTGCCGAGCAGGATAGGGGTGGTGGTGGTATACAGTTCCTAATCACTAAATTGTGCACCAAAAGCCTGGGTTCAATTCCAGACCTCTCTGTAGTACTCATATGGAGTGGGGGCATATGTCACTGTTGATGGTGATTCGTCCATCGGATGAAGACGTGAAGAATTCAGCAGATCCTTTGGCGTTCTTTGACAGGAGTAGACTAGGTGGGGGCAGTAGAATACATCCATGGCATCCACTGCTTGTCGTAAGAGGCAACTAAAAGGGGACCTGGGGCTCAAAACTTTCAAACGTGGGTTGATAACCATGGTTCACCAGCTGAGTCTGGCATTGCTTCCACATAATTGTTTTGAGGATCTTTCCTGTCTGACCTCCCTTTGTCAACTCTTGTTCTCCTCTGACCTTGATGGTATTAGGATTTGGAGGCCTAGGGAATTTTCATTTTCATGCCCTTCATGGCATTTCCCTTTCTTTTGCTGATACTGTACATTCATCCTTCAAAATCATATCTCTTCTTTCCTTTGATTACTGTTACATGGAAGATGGTTTCCAAATTGCACTTCCTTTTAAAAGACAAATCACCACCACCAGCGTGAGTAGGCCATGCGGTGACGCCAGTTTTCACCATCTCCCTGCCTCAAAGCGCGTGCGCGCGCGCGCGCACACACACTCTCTCTCTCTCTCTCTCTCTCTCCTGCAGCCTTGATTTTTCTATCTTTTTCTGTAGGGGTACCTCATTTACCATCTCCCGAACTCTCTCATTTCTTACTCTCTCCATTCTTGTTAAACCTACTCAACACCTTTGAAACTTCACTGCTTGTATTCTACTTCTATCCCTCTCCTTCATCACCCACATTTCTGATCCATATGTCAAAATTGCCGCAAAATAAGTCTTGTAGATAACTCCTTTACATCCTTGTGGTACATCCCTGTTGCATATCAGTCCTCCTACACTCTTAAAGAATCCTTTTGCACACCTTCCTCTTTTATTGATTTCTATCCTGTTTCATCCATTTTCTTCAATTACACTTCCCAGGTATTTAAAGCTTTCAGCTCTTTTCAACTGCTCCCCTCCTAATGCCATGCCATTATACACTCGGTTCTTGTTTCATGCCGTTACCAGCACTTCACTCTTTTGTGTTGAGAACCTCATTCCATAAGATGGTACAACTTCCGCCCATACATTTAGCTGTTCCTGCACATCACTCTCGCGGTTTCCCCATATTAATAGATCCTCTGCAAACAACACCACTTTCATTCTTCTCTCCACAATAGTCTGTGCTACCTTCTGTATTATATCTGTGGTACTAAGGCAGAACCTGATATGTCGAAGAACTTGATTTTTCAGGAGGCGCTTTTAAAAGTTGGCAAGCTCACTGAAATTCATATTGTATTTCACTGACATTAAAATTGAAGTGACGTTTGTGAATGTAATAAAAAGAAGGAACATGTTTTATTCTTATTTATTCAGCAACTTCAGGGAACAAATCACTCATGCCTCAATATTCATGTACTTTATTTTGGGAACAGCATATTCTACGGGCACCAAAATTGTACCAGGCTTTGCCTCCATACCTTTCATCGCAAAGTCTACTGGCATTAAGACCAAAAATTTGATTTTGACATATCGGGTTCTGCCTTAGTAACACAGATATTATCCATAATCACTAAAAATAGTAGAGGTGAAGAGCACTTCCTTGCTTTACACCATTTGTTAACTTAAACCATCCAGTTCTTTCGGTTCCGACTTCAACACAGCTTTTGTTTCCACCGTACGTAATTTTCATCCTTGTCACTATCTGTTCATTTATTGTTTTTACTCTCATAGCTTCCCAGATCTTGTTTCTATGGACTCTGTCATATGCTTTCTCTATGTCCATGAAGGCCATCATTAAATCTTCCTCATACTCATAGTGCCGTTTTTGTAGCTGCCTCACTGTGAATAGGAGGTCAATAGTTGACCTTGTCTAAAGCCATACTTTTCTTCTCTGAAGTATTTTTCCACTGACTATGTTCTTCGTTTTTCCAGTACTTTCTCGTATATCTTGGCACAGTGACATATCAGGGTTATACCATGGTAGTTCTAACACTTTCTTCTGTCTCCTTTCTTAAAGATGGGTACTATTACATCCTTCTTCCAATCTTCTGGTACATTTTCCTCATTCCACACTACCCACATCATCCTGTTTAGCCACAGTGTACCCACTTCCCCTACAGCTCTTATCATCTCCACACTTAACTCATCCACTTCTGATGCTTTTCCCAGTTTCATCCTCTTCACAGCTTCCTCCACTTCTGCCCAGGTTAACTCCTCCATTTTCTTCTCACACCCATCATCAGTTTCCTCAATATGATCTATCCACTTCTCCATCCACTTCCTCCTCTCCTCTGTAACCACCTTTTTAGCTTTCATCTATTTGTTCATATAGTCTTCTCTTGTCTCTGGTGTTCTTTGTTGAAACCACGCCCAAGAGGTCTTGTTTTTCTTCCCTACTGCTTCTTTTACTCTGTCATTCCACCATGGTGTCTCCTTCCATTTCTTCCTTCTGCAGGTCCTTTCACATGTTGTTTCCGTAGCTTTTACCAAAGTACTTTTGAATCTTTCCCATTCCTCCTCTCCTGTCTTTGGTTCGTCTGTTGGTAATTTCTTCCCTATTAGTTCTTGATACTGTTCCTTTGTTTCCTTCTCTTTCAGTTTCCATACTTTCATTTTCCTTTCCTGGCCGTCTGTATTTTTTCTTTCTTTCAGTATTTTGAGATTCATTACCAACAGCCGGTATTCACTTTCTAAGACCACTGATGGTATTACCTTCACATCTGTGATGTTCCTCTTCATCTCGCATTCGAAGAGCATATAGTCCACAGTTGATTTCAGTGATCAATCGCTGCTATACCATGTTATCTTGTGGCTCTCCTTCTTCTTAAAGAAAGAGTTTCCTACCATCAGTCCCTTCCTCTTTCAAAACTCCAGCAATTTCTTTCCTTCATCATTCCTCTTTCCCCAACCTTCTGGTCCCATCACTCTCGTAGCCCCTCCCATCCATACCTACGGGGGCATTTAAATCTCTCATTACTGTAATGTGTTGGTCATTTAGCTGTTTCTGCAATTGATCTTCAAAATCTTCCTTCCCTTGCACCTGAAGTACTTCCAAGCTCTTTTCTTTTATAAATATTTTTATTTTCATAAATTGGTCACTTGTCATTTTAACTTCCACTTTCAGTCCCTTTCTCACTACTACTCTCACTCCACTATCCCTTTCTTCTTCCTTTCCACTTCAGTACAGCCAGAAACCATTCCTCAATTTTTTATTACTTTCTCCTCTCCATCTTGTCTCTGACAAACCTAGTACAGTGAAACCTTGGAATGAGAGTAACTTGGTCTACAAGTGTTTTGTAAGACTATCAAACATTTTAAATAAATTGTAATTTAATAAGCGAGTGAGATTTCGCAATACGAGCGTCATGTGCGCCTACGTTTTCCCCTCCCCTGTTCGTTTGTTGAATGGATGAACGAGGTCTTTGGTCCTGTAGTGAAGAAATACCTTTCAGAAAATAATCTGCCGCTCAAAGTCTTACTGGTTATGGACAATGCTCCTGCTCATGCTCTAGGTCTTGAGGCTTTGAGGACGACTTACTGGAGGCATTCAAGTTCGTTTAGGTTAAGTTCCTTCCTTCCTTCCTTCCTTCCTTCCTTCCTTCCTTCCTTCCTTCCTTCCTTCCTTCCTTCCTTCCTTCCTCCCTTCCTTCCTTCCTTCCTTCCTTCCTTCCTTCCTTCAAACTTCAAGAAGCACCAGAGCACTGTTTCAGCGATGCTTCGAAGTGACCGAAGAAACAAATCTTACCCTTTGAGAGTTTGGGAGAAATAATTTCCCCATCGTGAACTGCCTGAAGATCATCGATAAAGCCTAGGATGGAGTCACCAAGGGAACTCTCACTTCCGCTTGGGGAAAGCTGAGGCTTGACTGTGTTCTTGGACGTGACTTTGAGGTGATTGTTGGTGACAATGAGCCACTGATTGTCGGTGAAATTTTGTCCATAGGGAAGACTATGGGGCTGGAGGTGATGACGTGGACATTCAAGAGCTGGTGGAAGATCATAGCCAGGAACTGACCACCAAGAAACTGATGGACCTGCATCGTGAACAACAGGAGGAGGTTATGGAGATTTCGTCTGGGGAAGAGGAGGAGGAAACGGTGCAAAATATTGTAGAAAAACACCACCCGAATAAGGCTGTAGAAGTGCGAGCAATGAATCAGTTCAATGACAGTGCAATGTCACATTTCCGTGAAATCCTCAAAAAGAGGCAAAAGCAACAGTCATTGAACAGGTTCCTCGTTAAAGCTGCACGAAAAGAAAACAATCCCAGTGAGCCAACAGATAGCAGTGATTCTGTTAGTGAAATTCGTACTACACAGTAACTCTTCTCATGTCACCTCTCGTCTCCCTCACACCAACAATGATTCTTTTGTAAGGAAAAATGCACTTTAATTTGTTGTACGTTATATTTTGTTTTAGAAATGGTATGCGAATAAATATCTGTGTGTTGTGGACGAATCATCAATTGTTTCTTATGGGAAAACTTGCTTTGATATACGAGCGCTTTGGATTACAAACATGTTGCCAGAACGAATTATGCTCGCAATCCAAGGTTCCACTGTATATCTGTTTTCCTTTCCTCCATCACATCCATGAATTCCTCCACTTTAATTAGTATGGTACCTTGATATTAAAGGCTGCCATTTTGAAAATATTAATTAGTGAAGAATCAAAGCCTGCCTGGTGGCCATGATCATTAAGGCATTGGAGTTTAAATGGTCTAACACCATTTTTAGCCAATTCGAGTCCTGTTGGTCAAAAAAAAAAAAAAAATTGTATGAGAATGTTGGCCGGCAAGGTAGGAGAGGTGATGGTATATAATTTATAATCACTAGATTGCGTGCCAAAAGCCTGGATTAAATTCCAAACCTTTCTGCAGTGCTCATATGAAGTGAGGGCATATGATGCTGTTGATGGTGATTCATCCTACAGATGGGGACGTAAAGCTTTGAGCAGACCCCTTGGTGTTACTCCATAGGAGTAGGCTACGTGACGACACTGGGGTTAACCCTCTCTCTACATCATCATCACCTACATCCAAACACGCAGGTCGCTTATTAGCGTCAAATAGAAAGATCTGCACCAGACGAGCTGAACATGTCCTCGGACACTCCCAAAACTAAAAGCTATACGATAAATCAATCGATCAAAATTTAAAGATCAAAATAGGATTTTATTTGAACTGAACATCTGAGATATAACGATTCCAAATTTCAGTTCAATTGATACAGTAGTTTAGGCATTATTGAGCAAGAAAGAAACAGAAAATGAAAATCTACAGCCTGTTCCCAGTCATTTGACCAGGTCAGGAAAAGAAACAGACACATCACATTTTAAATGATTACATGATGTTTTGAAAATATTATATTTTTAAGTCAATATTTTAAAGTAAAATAGATTATAATTAGTCATGTGAGAGTTTTCTGTGAGAATATTTGTGCAAATTTTCATGCAATTCTACCTTGCAGTTTAGACGTAATATCATTTTGGAAGACAGACTGGTAGACAGATGTCATTTCATTTTTTATATGAGTGAACCTCAGCTATACGCCTAAAATTCTGTATAAATGAGAAAATGTAAAAGTGAATTTTCTTATGGAACTGTGGTATTACATTATTACTCAAACTACTTTATAAGAAAGTTAGTAAATTAAACTAACACACACACACACACTACAGTATCTCGAGTACAGTACTGTACTTACATTACCTGCATACAGGCAGAGTACTGGTACTTTACACTGGTTTAAAAATCATCAGTTTTTCTTTGGTTTCTCATTTTTCCACACATACACATGTGTGCAGCGGTCGTAATTCTTTCCATAAATACACAGAGTGTCAGTATCTACTGTCACCTTGCGTAAGCCATTGTTGCCGGCAACCCTTTTTATCCACAGGTAGTGTCAAAAAGGTTATTTCAAGAGAGTCCGCTTATTGAAATTGATGAGATTATATGTTGTCAATTTTCTCTCTGTGACTTCCATATCCTCAGTACTGCATAACGTATAAATAAGACGTAACTTAATATGTTTCATTTTTGGGGACCAGGCGAATGTGACTTATTAATGAGAAAACTTATAACCAGAAAATGTTTAATTGGGCTGAATATTAATGAACAAAGATTGGAGCCTAAAAATGTTATCGTGTAACTGCAAAAAATGTAGAAGTGAACACGTATAAATAAGATTCAACTGTATAGAGATTAGGTTTAGGTATATTTTCTCCTAATAATATGTGTAGTGAAAAGGAACAAACAAGTGACAAATCATTCTGTATAGAGAGTTAGAAACACAGAATGGGATTAACACAATGACGGGTCAACATTTGAGGGGAGAGAAATAAACATTGACATTCTGTCGATGAATCAGGTTTGATGAGAAGAGAGCCTGTCTATCTGAAGACGGTGGTGTATGAAGTTGTGGAAGTTGTCTTTGTCTCTGTTTCTATTGCTCCTTTTTTCCTTCCCAATACTGACGTGATATTGTGTTAATCCTGTTGTGTGTTCCTTCATATACCTGTGTATGACTCGATATATCATGTATGTCAACTTCGTCGTTGAATTACCAACATTTGATAAATTCTGTATTTAATTTTAGTGAGCAAGAGAAGCTAACGGCATGTCAAGCAGAGGTAGAGAGGTTAAGATCTGGTAATGAAGATTTACTTCAAGAGATGGCAGCTTGCAGGGAGAGAGAGGCAGAACTCCTTGATTTCACTCAGAAGCTTACTGACAAAAATGTCAGACTTCAATCAGAATTCTCAGCAACTGAGGCAAAGGTATGATCAGATCTTTGTAAAACATTTTAGTTGCGACTGTTTGTTTCCAGCATCATATATTTCATACCGCCTACTTAATCAGATACAAGGTTTCTAGTTCTTCATAGTTCTTTATTATTAAGTGTACAGTATGGAAAAAATATGATGGAGAGGAGTATATTGAACTCATTAATACTGTATCTCACTTTAAGGCATAGCTGCCTTGCCAGGTTGAGGGTTATTTCCCACGGGTGAGGGGAAAATGGACATGGTTGTAGAATTGTGTAGAAAAGGGGAGGGGGGAATTAAAAGCCTGTAAAATATGAGAAATTTTAACATTATCACACCAAAATAACATAAAACATTATACCAATTCTATATTGAAACAAATTAACTGCCCTGTGTTGTTTGCTCTATGAAACTTACAGTCGGGTATACGGCCGTATGCATGGTCGGACATTAACTAACTTAATAAATAAATAAAACCTCTTATTAATTGGTCAAAATCTTGTTAGTCCTAATCAATAGTGAAGAAAATATTGAAAATTACATTAGAAAATAAGACATTTACATCTGGGAAAGTAGAAGTTGTTTCCAGTCTAGATTTGTTTGTAATTCGCAATATGATTCTCAAAGTGTTCAGTGATTCTTAATAATCGAAAGAGATCAATTTGCAAACTTGGGAAGAATATTTTCGCATATTGTTCTTAATTAGTTTAAGACCGAGCAGAATGGCGGTGCGATTTAACTGAAGTGGTTTGGTCATGTGAAAAGAATGAGTGCCAATAGGTCTGCAAGAAAGGAGTATGAAAGATAAATAAGGGGAAAGAGACCAGTGGGCAGACCTAGAAAAAAATGGACAGACTTAGTGAAGAAGGATGTAGAGGAGAGAGGTCAGGATTGGGAGCAGATTGTGAACGAAGAATGGTTCATGGACCGAACAAAATGAAAGGGGCTCGTATACCACGCCTGGGAAACTGGAGTTGGTCAATGATGATGATGATGATGATGATGATGATGATGGGTATGGAGCCAAGCTCTGCATTAGGGAGACAAGTGGGTTCGAACCCCACCGTCGGCTGTTCTGAGAATGGTTTTCTGTAGTTTCCCATTTTCACTTCCAGGCAAATGCGTCTTCATAGACCACAGCTGATTCCTTTTTACCCCCTTACCCAATTTTATTCATCGTCATTCATTTCATCTTCATTAGCTCCTCTACTTAGGTTAACTGGGCTAGGTGGCTCAGATGGCTGAGGCGCTGGCCTTCTGGCCCCAACTTGGCAGGTTTTATC
This sequence comes from Anabrus simplex, assembly GCF_040414725.1. Taxonomy (NCBI): domain Eukaryota; kingdom Metazoa; phylum Arthropoda; class Insecta; order Orthoptera; family Tettigoniidae; genus Anabrus; species Anabrus simplex. The sequence continues at coordinate 544,742,103 of NC_090265.1, read as the reverse complement.
CTGGCTCAGTCTGGTGGTATTTAAAGGTGCTCAAATACCTCAGCCTCTTGTCGGTAGATTTACTGGCACATAAAAGAACTCCTGCAGGACAAAATTCTGGCACCGCGGCATCTCCGAAAACTGTAAAAGTAGTTTGTGGGATGTATATTATAATAATAATAATAATAATAATAATAATAATAATAATAATAATAATAATAATAATAATAATGAGGTTGGCACCAGAAGGGCAACTTACCATAACAATATTCTGTATAATTTAATCTCGCCTCATTCCCACTACCGTATCACAAAAAGGAACTAAGGGGTAGGCATACATTAGAATAACAGTTAAGGATACTGAATTTCTGCTGTATTTTTTATCTTTAAGCAACTACTGTCTCTGTTTTGTTTTTATTGGTGTCTGTCATATCTTTTTTTTTTTTTGTCTCTTTCACATCAATTTTTTTGGTCTTAATACATTTAGCTGTGTGAAATGTGGTTGATATTAGGATTATAAATGTTAGAGTTGTAGAAAACATTAGTTAGGAGAGACAAATTTTAGCAATGTGATGGGAATTTCAACTAGAAATATCTGGTAACACTTGGGCCAATATAATGTGAGTTTTACATTCGGTATCAATTTATTATGCAACTGATAGGGCAAACAGTATTTGCCAATCAATATATATGAGCCTGTCTTTCTTATAATCTATTGCACTTCAGTTCACTTGCTTTGTTCTACATTCCTCACTTTTCTCTATCTATAGAAATTGTATCTATATCAGCTATGTCTCATCCGATAACACCATCAAAGAAGAACAGCAATCAAATACAAACTTTCACAATTCTTCTATCTATGTCACCTTCTCTGGGATGAATCTTATCTCCAATCCTCGGAAGTCACACTGTATCTATCAATCACTCAATCACTACTGATCTGCATTTAGTGCTATTGCCCATGAGGCAGATTCCCTATAAGTTATTAACCTAGGTTTTCTTAAATGATTTCAAAAACAAACTGAAAATTATGGAACATCTCTTTTGGTAAATTAATCCAGTCACTAATTCCTCTTCCAGTAAACAAATATTTGCCCCAATTTGTCCTCTTGGATTCCAATTTTATCTCTATGTTGTGGAGATGGCAGTAAAAGAATGCTGTATGGAATTATACAAAATAATAGGAAAGAAAGAGTTTATGCAAAGTTGATGGAAGAGGAAGGTGGAGAGATGGTAACACAGCCAGAAAAAATAAAGGGAAGATGGAAGGAGTATTTTGATATGCTGCTAAATGTGAGAAACTGTACAGAGGAGACAGTAGTAACACCGTGTGATGACTCAACAGTAAATAAGGATATAATAATATTAGAGGTGGAATTAGCAGTCCGTAAAATGAACGTGCAGAAGGCACCAGGGTTGGATGAAATTAGTGTGAAAATGATATATGCTCTGGGAACTCTTGGACTACAGTGGGTGTACAGATTGTTAAAGTGCATATAGAAACAGAAATGTGTGCCAGAAGACTGGGGAAAGGGAGTAATAATACCAGTTTTTAACAACGGGGGGGGGAAGTGTGTGAATTCTATAGAGGATTAACACTGTTATCACAAGTGGCGAATATACTGGAATACAACCAGAACAACCATTATAGTCATCCAAAATCTTTACTCAGTTCATTTCTGGAGGCGAAAACAGTTCTTACGCATCCTGCCCTAAAATTCCATCTAGTTGAGGAATTTTTCGGGACATGTTTCTAAACAATCTCATCTAGTACGGCTGACCGTTTGGAAGATTTGGAGAAAAACATGCAAAATCCTTCTGAATTGCCATTTTAAAAAAAACCTTTCACTTGCTCATTTTGGGTTGCACAGCACTCGATAATCAAGATCAATTGATGGGCGAAACAATGAATTAAGTACACATTTTTGTACACAGCGTTTATTCTTGCCTGTACACTGTGTTGCCCGCTTATCACATTCGAACCATCATAGCTCTGAGATATTACTCTTCCAGGGGACTTATTTACCTCCAGTTTATCTACGAAAGTTCGGGAAATAAAGCTTGACTAATTCCGTATATGTGTAATTTTCATATCAGATCCTCAGTGATGGTATTCTTTAAATGTAATCATCAGTGTATATTCAAATGGCAAAAACAGCTGGTAAGGGCAGCCTTAAGATCTCAATTTGCTCTTCTCCCACCGGCCCCCACTGCAGTGTGGCATAACTTGAAATGACTGGACTCATATCTGAGAAACGAAAAGGTATAGATGGCTAAGAGGGGAGAGAGAGAGAGAATTGGAGGGGGGGGGGGGGGCAGGGGAAAGAAAAATGGATCAGAGAATAATACATATGAATCAGTTAAACAAAGAATCGCAGTATTTGTAGCAAAATAAGTGACAAATTGTGTTGTCTGAGAGTTTAAAGATTGTAAAGAGGATCCAAATGTAGAATGATACAATATTTCAGTAACAAGATGCCAGATATTGCTGTATTAAAGTTAATAATTAATTTTCCATGTATTTAAGGGAGGAATATTAGAAAGCAGAGACCTATAATGCAGTCATGTGTTCAAAGCTGGCAGAAGTAGTTGTATTTTTGAAGGGCAAATAGAAGTCCATTTGAAACTACCATGATGTTGGCATATACGAGATCACTAGTGACACGTTGGGTGTTTACACAACATAAAAACTCAGCCATAGATGCCCAACAGAGTCCCAATTTCTCTGTCATCTGGTAGAATAAAATGGAACCTCAAAATTGATGCACAGGCAGCCTGAATTACTTCAGATAAAGATGCCTGCAATACTCTTGTTGATACCATACTGAATTTGAGATTCTAATCCATCCGGGATGAACTGGGTATGAAATCAGAACTTGGGTTTGACAAGGATTTTTGTTTAATTTAAATTTTAAAATTTGATATAAAAGCAAAATAATCTATTTATTAAAAAAAAGACAAATTTGCATAGATTTATAATATAGATGTTGCTATCCAATAAATGTATCACACTAAGCAACTTGGGATTGATGACATAAATGATTATTGAGTTTAGCTTAGGGTAGTCAAAAGGAACAAATACCAGGATATTGTTTTCTTAAGAAATGGAAAACATGCTTATCTCCTAAGCATGTTCTCAGTTTAAGTCTGGATTCATTTACATTTCAAAAACATTTTAAAGTTTACAAATAATACACTCTCATCAAAATGTCAATAAAATTGACTCATTGAACTTGAGAACAAGCATGTATTTAAGGGAGGAATATTAGAAAGTAGATACCTTTAATGCAGTCATGTGTTCAAGGTTGACAGAAGATTTAGCTCTCCGATTGCATAATGCTCCATACACAAGACATCAAATACGTAATCTGTTAAGAAGGAACCCATACTTTCCAGTGTTGACTCAGTTGTATGTAACTTAAAAGCTTTTCAGTCTCTCGAACACACAAGGTAAATACCGTATTTACGCGAATAATACCCACACATTTTTAAAAAAAAATTGGGGCACGAAATTGGGGTGCAGGTTTTATTTGCATCAATGTTGGCTTTTTTTTTTCAAAATCAGCCTTCCTAAATTTAGGGTGCGGGATTATTCGGTGGCGGGTATTATTCGCATAAATACGGTGGCGGGGAATATTCGCGTAAATACCCGTATTTACCCGCACATTTTTTTAAAAATTTGAGGCACGAAATTGGGATGCGTTTTTTTGCGTCAAAGTTGGCATTTCTTTTTTTCAAAATAAGCCTACCTAAAGTTAGGGTGTGGGGATTATTCGCGTAAATACGGTATAAATATTACCTGTAAAGAAGCACACCATTAAACAAAGAATGACATGTTTTGTTCTTAAAAGAACAGGCATTGTATGGTGGAGTGGAGACAAAGCAGGACCACAGTAAGATGAGTTCCAAATTTCAAATTCCAAGGTGTTTGGACAGAATTAAACATAAATATTTCCTCATATTTCCTAATATTTCCTTGATAAAATCTGATGATGATCTTTTAAGAGCAAAATGTGTCATTCTTTGTTTAATAGTGTGTATTTTTATTCCTTGTTTAAGCTTTTAAGTTACAAATGCTTAATCCACAGTCGTGCAATCTATAAGTCTGACTACAACACTCTTAACACGATGCGCCAGAATATCAAACTGCCCAAGGTTACCCATAACACATGGTCATTATACCAATACAAGCATACAGAACCACTGTTTGATATATGTCTTATTTGTATAGATTTATAATATGGATGTTGCTATCCAATAAATGTATCACAGTCTAAACAACTTGGGAATGATGACATAAATGATTATTGATTTTACCTTAGAGTTGTAAAAAGGAATGAATACCAGAATATTGGTATGTATGTTCAATATTCAGCCCTAAGGCTACTTGGATCCTCAACAGCTCTGCCATCAGCTGTCATAGATGGCCTAGGCATCACTGAAGAGGCGTACTAGGGAAATGAGGAGTGAGGTAGTTTCACCTTGCTTTCCTCACCGAGCCAGAAGTTGCTATTGCATATCAGCCTGCCAAGACCACTGAAATGCATGCACCAACCGACCCTTTGAGCAACATTTACACACCATTCATACCAGGGACTGGCTGCAGAAGGAATGGCATTACCAGCGTCGCTCATACCTCAGTCACTTTCATATTGTCAAAGCCAAGGATAAGACGGAGACAGATCAATGAAAGTAACAAAATGCTCTAGCCCATACCAGAAGACATAGTGCACTGTAAACACTAGGTCCTGCCAGCAAAGGTATCTTAAGAAATGAAAAATTTGTATTGCGGAAGTTAACGTCACAAAGTGTGTGATGGAAGTGTAACCCTGGCAGCTGTGCAGACTGTCATGTAAGGTATGAATGGATGACTAGAGACCGTATTATCTAGCAACTGTACAGACTATGTCTTATGGCTGGTGGTCATCTGAAATTATCAGCTGTTGACAGATGGCCATGCTCGAGAGACATATTTGTGATCATTGCCTTTGCTGGCAGGATGTAGTGTTTACAGTGCACTATGTCTTCTGGTATGGGCTAGAATAAATTTGTTACTTTCATTGACCTGTCTCAGTCTCATCCTTGGCTTTGACAATATGAAAGTGACTGAGGTATGAGCGATGCCAGTAATGCCATTCCTTATGCAGTCAGTCCCTATTCTGAATGGTGTGAAAATATCGCTCATAGGGTCGGTTGGTGCATGCATTTCAGTGGGCTTGGCAGACTGATATGCAATAGCAACTTCTGGCTCGGTGAGGAAAGCAACGGGAAACTACCTCACTCCTCACTTCCCTAGTATGCCTCTTCAGTGGCACCTAGGCTATCTATGACAACTGTTGGTGGAGCTGTAGAGGATCAAACCAGCCTTCAGGCTGAATACCCAACAAACATACATGATTTTTGCAAACTACCAAAGGGTAGAGAAGGGTCCACCTATTCAGTACCATCAGCTTGTATATTATCTTATAAAACTGGGACTAGTTTCAACCCCGTATATCCATATATTGGGTCATCTTCAGCTACGCTACAGTTGGAAGACATATGCACACATATATTACCAATAATAAATTAAACACTTTGGTATGCCACAATTTACAATTTTAATTTAAAACTTGATGAAGTCCGAACAACACATCCAGACTTGAAACTAAATCACACGTTAAAAATTAAATAATTGAAAGAGGTTCAACCTATTCAATACATAGGAAAGAAATGTAGTGATTACATTTTTATTTAATAGTAAAAATAAATGGGACCGGTTTCGACCCTAGTCCAGGTCATCGTCAGCCGTAAAAACATGTAAAACAATGCATATGAAAAAGAAAAAGAAAAAGATTAATTAAACTCTGGATCGGTATAAGATGAAACAGTACATAATATTAAGAATGGTAGTATGGCACACGCAATGATAGGCGAAGTCTCACAATGTTTATGAATATTGGAGAACAGTCAAAAGGGTCAGTTTCCACACTCTGTCAGGTACAAAGTCACAACACTATCAAATAATATATGAAGATCATAAATAACTTGAAGTCGCAGACGAATAGATTTGTACAAGCAAATCGCCAGCTCCCGGTGATCAGCGCGGCACATTCAAGGTCATGCGCTGCGGTCTCGAACGCCAAAGTAGAATGGAGAATATCCTGAAGGTCCAGTATTTGTCTCGGTTGCGGGAAGTTAAGTACGTGTATATAGAAATATACAACGCAAATCAGTATAATTGAATGAGTACTTGTGCTCCTGCTAAGTTCTTGGAAAACAGTTGACTTGAAAAAACAATTGTAAAGAGAAAAAAATATAGTAAAAAGCGCAATATCGGAAAACAAATGAAAACTTATATGCACAGTGCGCTATTTTTTAAATTGAAAAAATTTTAGGTCATGATTGAAGTAGTCGAAGTTGGCGCAAGACAAGAGTTAAAATTTGAAAGAGGAGAACCGAAATGAAGGTCGATGGTTTTTTTTATATATATATATATATATATATTTTTTTTTATAATAGAGAAGGTAGAATAAATTAACAGAGGAAGAGTGATAGTGAAATAAGAGAAAGAATAAAAGAAATTGAAGTTAGATGGTATTGAGGAAGGATAAGATAGGAAAATGAAGGAGGGGTAGTTTAGGGTGGGTTAGGAGGGTGGGTTATTGGAGGTAGAAAATGTGGGTGGGAACTTTGTAAGGCATAGAAAATAGAATTGGGGTTTTGGAATTTGGAATTTTTGAGAAGAAGAATTAGGAAGTCAAAAAGATATTGGGTTTTTCAGAAATGTTGTTTAAATTGAAATTAGGGTTGAAGTACTGGTCAAGGTGGATAAAGCAATTTTCAGTAATGTTTAAGAGGGGGCCTTTGTTAATGATTTTAAGTATATTCATGTCATTGTCAATACTGGTGAAACTATGCTTGGAGTCTTGTATGTGCTGTCCTATGGCAGAGAATCTGTTGTATTTAATGGCGTTGACATGTTCAGAGTACCTGATATTGACAATGACATGAATATACTTAAAATCATTAACAAAGGCCCCCTCTTAAACATTACTGAAAATTGCTTTATCCACCTTGACCAGTACTTCAACCCTAATTTCAATTTAAACGACATTTCTGAAAAACCCAATATCCTTTTTGACTTCCTAATTCTTCTTCTCAAAAATTCCAAATTCCAAAACCCCAATTCTATTTTCCATGCCTTACAAAGTTCCCACCCACATTTTCTACCTCCAATAACCCACCCTCCTAACCCACCCTAAACTACCCCTCCTTCATTTCCCTATCTTATCCTTCCTCAATACCTTCTAACTTCAATTTCTTTTATTCTTTCTCTTATTTCACTATCACTCTTCCTCTGTTAATTTATTCTACCTTCTCTATTATAAAAAAAAAAACATCGACCTTCATTTCGGTTCTCCTCTTTCAAATTTTAACTCTTGTCTTGTGCCAACTTCGACTACTTCAATCATGACCTAAAATTTTTTCAATTTAAAAAATAGCGCACTGTGCATATAAGTTTTCATTTGTTTTCTGATATTGCACTTTTTACTATATTTTTTTCTCTTTACAATTGTTTTTTCAAGTCAACTGTTTTCCAAGAACTTAGCAGGAGCACAAGTACTCATTCAATTATACTGATTTGCGTTGTATATTTCTATATACACGTACTTAACTTCCCGCAACCGAGACAAATACTGGACCTTCAGGATATTCTCCATTCTACTTTGGCGTTCGAGACCGCAGCGCATGACCTTGAATGTGCCGCGCTGATCACCGGGAGCTGGCGATTTGCTTGTACAAATCTATTCGTCTGCGACTTCAAGTTATTTATGATCTTCATATATTATTTGATAGTGTTGTGACTTTGTACCTGACAGAGTGTGGAAACTGACCCTTTTGACTGTTCTCCAATATTCATAAACATTGTGAGACTTCGCCTATCATTGCGTGTGCCATACTACCATTCTTAATATTACGTACTGTTTCATCTTATACCGATCCAGAGTTTAATTAATCTTTTTCTTTTCCTTTTTCATATGCATTGTTTTACATGTTTTTACGGCTGACGATGACCTGGACTAGGGTCGAAACCGGTCCCATTTATTTTTACTATTAAATAAAAATGTAATCACTACATTTCTTTCCTATGTATTGAATAGGTTGAACCTCTTTCAATTATTTAATTTTTAACGTTAATACTTTCAATACGGAACAATGAAATTTTTTACTTTAAACTAAATGACACATCAAAACTGCTGTGGTTGATGCCGAACTATGTCATCGCTGCTACAGCAGCCAAATGTTCGTGAGTTGTTCTGGGAGTTGGCATCCCTATCTGCATAGATGAGCAACTTGATTTATAATTTATGTTTGTTCAATGTAATATGAGTAATGACTTACATAGAACATTCATAGTTTGAATAGGTATTCCTTTTCGTCAGATGTAGTGATCTATTGTTTAATTCGGTATGAAGTGAATGTCGCTATGTTCTTCGTAAGTTGCGTGCATCTCATACGGGCACCAACACCAGATTGACTGTTGAAAGGGAGCAGGAGTATGGCTTATAAGGCAGGGGTTGGAGAAGGGATGTGTGACTAATAGAATAACTGCTTGCTAAAGCAGGTATAATAACTGTTCGCTAAGACAAATATAACACTGTTCGCTCAAGCAAATCTGACTAAGATCACTAAAGCAAGTAGTATAGCATTGTTTGCTCAAATGAGTCTGACTAAGATACTGTGTCCAGTAAAGCGAGTAGACTAGCACAGTTTGCTCAGATAAATCTGATTAAGATACTTAGTTCAGTGAAGCGGTGTGACATCCCTCCTCCAACCCCTGCCACTATAAGCTATACTCCTGCTCCCTCTTAACAGTCAATCTGGTGTTGGTGTCCGTATGAGATGCACGCAACCTATGAAGAACATAGGGACATTCACTTCATACCAAATTAAACAATAGATCACTACATGTGACGAAAAGGAATACGTATTCAAATTACGAATGTTCCCTTTCAAGCTACATGAGTCATTACCCATATTACATTGAACAAACATAAATTATAAATCAAGTTGGCTCGTCTATGCAGATAGGGATGCACTCCCAGATCAACTCTCGAACATTTGACTGCTATAGGAGTGACGACATAGTTTGGCATCAACTACAGCAGTTTTGATGTGTCATTTAGTTCCAAGTTTGGATGTGTTGTTCGGACTTCATCAAGTTTTAAATTAAGATTGTAAATTGTGGCATAACAAAGTGTTTAATTTATTATTGGTTATATGTATGCATATGTCTTCCAATTGTAGCTTGGTTGAAGATGATCCAATATATATGGGGTCGAAACTAGTCCCAGTTTTATAAGACAATATACAAGCTTATGGTATTGAATAGGAGGACCCTTCTCTACCCTCTATGATAGTGATCAGTTGTTATTAAAGACCATAATAAAACTCATAATTTATTATTTTCGCAAAGGAAAAGTGGTTTTTTTTTTTTTTTTGCTAGTGGTGTAAAGTCGCTCTAACACATCAAAGGTTTTTGGTGATGCAAGGATGGAAAAGGGATAGAATTGGGAAGGTAACGGCCATGGTCTTAATTAATGTACAGCCCCAGCATTTGTCTGGTGTGAAAATGGGAAACCAAAGAAAACCATTTTCAGGGCTGCTGACGGTGGAATTCAAACCCACCATAGAACCACTGTTCTGTAGTGTGATCATAATAACTGTTCGCTGAGACTAATAGAATAACTGCTCACTAAAGCAGGTATAATAACTGTTTGCTGAGGCAAATATAACACTGTTCGCTCAAACAAATCTGACTAAGATCATTAAAGCAAGTAGAATAGCACTTTTTGCTCAAATGAGTCTGATTAAGATACTGTGTCCAGTAAAGTGAGTAGACTAGTACAATTTTCTCAGATAAGTCTGACTAAGATACTGTGTTCAGTGAAGCAAGTAGAACAACACTGTTCAGGCATTCAAGTCTAACTAAGATGCTGTGCATGTCATCTTGAAACTTGTGTCCAGTCGTGCAGTCGACTTACATCGCTCGACCAAGAACATTGGCCGGTTTACCCCACCACGTATGTTTCCACTCCATGTTGGTTTAAATCACATCACTTGGAAGGCCAAATGCTGTACAGAACAGTGGCTTAATACTGATGACATATCGTCGGCCACTACTGGTATCCGAGTGTATGTTTTTCACTTGCAATTCATGTACAGTCCATTTTGTGTAAATGACGTTGATGACTCATCAGGCTTATTCTCGCATAGAACATGCGATCGCATTTGACCCACCTGAGAGAAGGAGGTGGACCTGGTTGAGTTTGTCTGAATTTTCTTCTAAGACGAGCCTCTGTTTGCTGTCTTCGACGCTCAGTTTCAAACTGCAATACAGCAGCGGATGTGATTGCATGCCAGCGAGGGTGATCTTCAGCAAGTGTGCGCCAGTTACTGGGGTCAATGTTTGTGTTCTTCAAGGTTTTTTTGAGCTGATCCTTGTAGCGTTTCAGAGGTGCACCACATGGCCTCCCGCCAGAACTGAGTTCACTGTATAGTATCTGTCGGGGTAGCCTATTGTCATCCATGCATTGGACGCGACCAATCCATCTAAGCTGACCTATAATGGAAGCTTCTATACTGTTCATCTGTGCCCTTTCAAGTACTACAACATTGGAGACATAATCCTTCCATTTGATATTCATAAAGACCCTAAGCTTCTGCTGGTGAAAATGTTCCAATTTCTTGATGTCACAGCAGTATAGAGTCCATGTTTCACATCCATACAATAAAGTGGAGACAACGACAGCTTGGTACACCATCAGTTTAGTGGATATATTTAGGTCTTTATTAGAAAAGACTTCGCGGGATAGACGTCCAAATGCACAATGAGCAGCTCGTATTCTATTTTCTGCATCCATCTCCGAGGTACACCGAGATGAGAGAATACTCCCAAGGTAGGGAAAGAAGTCTACTTCTTCCAGAGATGTATCTGAGATGGTAATGTTGGAGTCTGGCAAACTAGTTCCTGGAGCAGGTTGTGCTAAAACCTTAGTTTTCTGAATGTTGAAAAATAGGCCAAACTGCTCATAAGCAGCCTTAAAGCAATCGACTGACAATTGCAAGTCCTGTAGAGAATGAGCTGGAGTAGCATTGTCATCTGCATATTGCAGTTTAGTAACCCGGGTAAGATGGGTAAGTCTTTTAGAGCAGAGTCTTGACATTAAAAATCCCTCCATCGTCTGCAACTAATTTCTACACCTGCATTGTTGCCAGATGTCTCATAAAGCATAGCTGTCAAGTACAAGGCAAACAGTGTAGGTGCAAGCACACAACCTTGCTTTAGTCCATTAGTAATAGGAAATTCTTCTGAAACATTGTTTTGATAGAGAACCTGACCAACCATATCATCATGAAGAGCCCGGACGAGTCCAACAAAATGTTTGGGGCAGCCAAGCTACCTTAACACCATCCACATAGCATCTCTAGGCACAGTATCAAAGGCCTTTTCCAGGTCATCAGACACCAAGAGCAAGGGTTTCTGTCGTTCTCTGCATTTTTCCTGCAACTGTCTTGTGCAGATCATTTCACTGGTACTCCTGGAAACTGATGACATATAATTAACAGTTATACTGCATTCTTTCTTGACTGCTTTAACAGAAAATAGGTGTGAGATTACCTTCCAGTCAGTTTCAAAATTGTATAGTAGAAGATATTCCACTTACCACATTTCATTAATTTGTACATTAAAGATGTAAGATACTCCACTCAGTCTTGGTCGGTCATCAATTACGAAGGTTATGCCGAAAGTTTTTAGCAGCACATAAACCGTAATTCTGAGGACAGTGGGATTATTTTCATTTGAAAGAGCAATGTTTTTCGACCTTGGAACATGCGCGCGCAACCCCTCCTAGCGGTAGTTCCTCCACAGCGAGGGAAGAGAGCACAGGCAGTGCTGAGTCAGACATGGAGCAAGATGGATCTGTCGCGCCGCGATTTTTGAGCAATGATTTTTTATGATTATAAAAAGAAATTAAGTGCCGAAGAATGCCATTCTTCTTTGCTGCGCGTTTTTGGTGAGGCTGCCCCTTCTAGAGCCACAGTTGGAAATTGGTTTTGCGAGTTTTCAAGGGATCGGCAGTCAATTGAAGATGAACCTCGTCCTGGTCGCCCAGCAACAGCTGTGACTCAAGAAAACATTGATGCTGTGAGGGGAATGATCAAAGCAGATTCACATCTTACATTTTGTGACATTGAAGGGACCTTAAATATTGGGTCAAGAGCAGCGCAGACCATTGTTCACGATTATTTAGGCCTTACCAAGAGATGTGCCCGTTGGGTGCCACATTCCCTGACAGAAAGCCAAAAGGAGGAGAGAGTGGTCTGGTGTCATTTCATGCTAGAAAAATTCAGTGGAGGGCAGTCCGAAGACACCTACAATATCGTCACAGGTGATGAAACATGGGTCTACCATTATGACCCTGAAACGAAGTGACAGTCTTCTGTGTGGTGCTTTCCAGGGGAGGAACCACCTACAAAAGTTCTACGAGTCGGAGCTCTGGAAAGAAGATGGTGGCAACTTTTTTTTTACGAAAATTGGGCATCTCACCTCTGTGACCTTGGACACACGTCGTACAGTCAATGCTGAATGGTATGTGAATGACTGTCTTCCCAAAGTCCTTGCCACTTGGAGGTCACAGCACCCAAAGTCCAAGAGTGGGCACCTTCAGCTGCATCATGACAATACATCTGCACACAGGGCTGTCAGAACAATGGACTTTTTGGAAAGGGAAAAAGTGCGAGTGTTACCTCATCCCCCCCTATTCACCTGACCTGGCCCCATGTGACTTCTTTCTGTTCCCTAAGACCAAGGAAAAAATATGTGGGCAGCAGTTTTCGTCAGATGAAGAGGCCATTGCAGTGTACGAGAGTGCACTAAGTGACATCCCGAAAGAAGCTTGGACTGAAACGTTTTATAAGTGGTTTCAGAGAATGGAAAAATGTATACGTGCTAAAAACTTTTGGCATTGCCCTCGTATCTGTCCTGTATACAGTTTCAAAATAATAATATTTTATTTTATTATTATTTCATGTGTAAGGAAATTAGGATAAGGCTGATAATTACTGTATAAACAAGTTTGCTTGACATTGTGTATTTGTTTGTTGTGAAATCTTGATTTATTTACCCATAGACTGAATAGTTTAATGACAAAGTTGATTTCTGCCTTGTTGATTCTCTTGTTGAATCTTTTTTCTTAATTATTGATCATTGCAAATCATGCATTAAAGTTCATTATAGTTTGAGTATTAGGAAACTCAGAACTTCAAGTCTCCATTGAAAAACTACCCTAATTTGTACCGAAGTTTTATAGTACTGACTTGACAGATTATATTAACATAATAATCAAGTAAGTTATAATCAAATAAGAAATAGAGTAGACAGTCAAAATTTAGAATTTTTTAAAAAGATAGACAATTGTTTTAGGAAATTACTTTGTACAAAGAAACCTAAAATTTCAGTATTATCCCGTTGGAATCATAAAATATCAAAATGTCCATTGAATATATCTGGATATAAATTAAGAGCATATTATCACCAGAGTTTACTGTGGTGGTATTCACATAATAGATCTTCTGTCATGCCAGGCCCAGCAGTTAGAATATGAGCTTGGTCCACTGCAGAGGCGTCTGATAGAGCTCGAAACAGAGGTATCCTCCCTGAAGCAGCAGTTGGAGCAGGAGCAGCAGCAGAGACATGAAGAGAGCCAACTGTTAGCTCGTCACCTTGCAGAGCGTACGCAGCGTGCTGATCAGCTTGCTCAACAGCTGGCAGACCAGGAAGGTGAAAATCAGTTATTGCGCCGCAAGCAAGTTACCATTACTAAAGTAAGCACTGGTTATTATTTGATTAATTTAGGGTAGATGAATACTGATGATATCCAGTGGCATCATTGTATTTAACAAAGTTCTGGACTCTGTGCATTGTTTTTAAATTTTTAAATTCTGATTTGTAATTGGATGCGGTTATGCATCATTAGACCAAGCGCCAAAAGTTGGTTTCGAGATAATCGCGTTTAACTTTGGGTTTATGTGTAAATTCGAGCGAACATAATTTTGCTAAACATGGTATTCCTGGTGTTTTAGGATAACAGATTGTACCTTCTCACCAAATTTCAACATTTTTATACCCACAGTACATAGAAAAATGGCACTTAGTCTACTGATGCAATTTAAGGTATTTCTCACGTGCAAATAATGCATCACAGTGCTACACCAATAACCCCTTACTGTTGAGTATCTACTGAGTAAAACTTCAAAAAATATAATGTGGCTGCAGCCGTGATTAGAACCTGAATCTCCTACTGTCTAGAAAGGCGCGTTAATTGCTTGAACTACCGTGAGCCATGCCACAACTCCGGTACATTATTCAGGTTTTAGATGGAAAAACTCTGGAAGGGGAGCTATTCCCTAAAGTCACTTGCTATAACCACTTACTGATTTGAGGAATTTCAACTGATTGGAGTCAAGTACAAATGGTAAGGAATGAGCCATTGTAGTCTATACAATGCATATTTCTGTATGGATTTTCCTTCACAATAGGCCTATTATGTTCTGAGAGTACAGTACTGACGTGATATTTTCGAGCCTATGGGTAAGTTTTGTTCTGCTTTAGACACACATTACTTGCTAAGTAGATGGCAGTCTCTCATACCATTACAGGCTGATGATCTAGATAGGTCCCTTTAAACAAACATCATCATCATCAGAATGGCAGTCCCTTAAACTAAGTAAAGGGTATAAAGGTTGGTATATGTGGTTATGATTACCTTATTCCAAGAAAAATAAAGCCATTCCAAAAGAAAATATTGAATTTTAATTACTTATCTCGGTCGAACATAATAGAAACAGAAAATGTGATTTAAAAATATTTGCTCCCATAAATTCACACAAAACATTCAATCTCAATTTCAGGATCTCCATTGAATTCTTCTATGTCATCTACGATGTCAGAATCTGCTTGAAGTTTCTGGTAAAATTGTTTGGCATCTGCAGGTATTAGGTGCATCAGTGACTTAAAGTCTTTAAGTTTGGCTTCAGAGATAGGTTTCCATTTGGCCACAAAGGTATTAATACCTGATGAAAGGGCACTCTAGTTTCCTGTGGTTGTCCCAGTCTTGACTTACTTAGACTTACTTCCTGAGATACACCATCAAATTTAGTTTTGATGTACATAGCGAACGGCTGTAATTTCAAGAGCTGGATTTCTTTCAGTTTATCTTGCAACCATGGACATCAGTTTTCTGATTCACGATTATTTTTTCAAGCTCTACTGAACTGTGGAACAATGTGTTTTCCATCTGGTGAACAACAATGGGTTTTTTCTGCCTGCAGTTTCTCATTACGTTTATGTAGTCCTCTGCAGTGTATAAACGTTGATGAAATTTGGAGGGCACGCTCAATATCTGCAAAGTCACTGTCGTTGGGTAGAAAACTGTGACCAGGTACTAAAAATTGCATAGTTATCTTCTGAAGAGTAGGGTGTTGATCCAATACCGCCTTCATCATCAAAACCATTTAAGTATTACGGTTCTGACCACCACAAGAACCTGACCATATATTAGCTGATGCAAGTGTAATAGACTGATATAACTTGAAAGCAATATTCTTTAACCCATGGATAGATAATACAAGTATCAAGCTCAAAATTATTATTATTATTATTATTATTATTATTATTATTATTATTATTATTATTATTATTATTATTATTATTATTATTATTATTATTGTCATTATTAATAATAATTTTGTGTGGCTATTTCTAGCCGAGTGCAGCCCTTGTAAGGCAGACCCTCCGATAAGGGTGGGCGGCAATTGCCATATGTAGGTAACTGCGTGTTATTGTGGTGGAGGGTAGTGTTATGTGTGGTGTGTGAGTTGCAGGGATGTTGGGGACAGCACAAACACCCAGCCCCTGGGCCATTGGAATTAACCAATGAAAGTTAAAATCCCCGACCCGGCCGGGAATCGAACCCAGGACCCACTGAACCGAAGGCCAGTACGCTGACCATTCAGCCAACGAGTCAGACATTATTATTATTATTATTATTATTATTATTATTATTATTATTATTATTATTATTATTATTACTTGTGAGGTATTGCTATGAAGTGTTTGAAGTGTTTACATCTACTTATTAGTATTATTATTTTCGTAGTCGGACGATCACATTATTTGTGAGATTATGTCATGAAACATGTGCTGTATATATAAAGTATATTTATCTGAGTTTAGTTAATCTAAGAACCTGTAATTAATAGTATATAATTTATTATTACCTGTGTATATGATGTAGAATTCACAGTAACATTGTGCAAAACACTGTAATATCCACAATAACACTAGGTACGATGAGAACTATTTAGAACCTTCCTTACAGTTGTAACTATGTATTAGGCACTCTAGAATTTATGAGAAAAGGTGTTATGTAACATCCTTCTAGAAGCCTGTCCAGGCAACATATATATATAAGAGACAGTCTTGATGATGGAGTTGAGTTATTGTTTAACAGAAGTCATTCTTGTGAACTCGTGTTGTGTGTATGCCGACATGCTAGTAGCAGTGAGCAGTCAACTGTTCAAGATGGCAGTCTTAGTCTCCTTGTGCTTAGTGATGGGCAATTGTTAAAAATGGTGGTTTCTTGATGTGTGTGTCTAATGTGAAGTTAAGTTGAAAAAAATTAATGTATGCATTTTGTGTGCGTCTTTGTGGAGACATCATTGGCAACCGTGATGAGGATGTAAGAATTTACAAGTAAATACGAGTGTAAGTGCGAAATAGATCAAAATGCTACTGATACTAGAAAATATGTCCATACAACAACTCAAAGATGAACTCACCAAGAAAATTTTTTCGATGAATGGCAAGAAGAAATTGCTGCAGCCGCTGTTACGAGAAGATCTCGTTGAAAAAGGAGAAGATGATATAGATGTTGATCCCCATAGGGAACCTGAAATATTTGTCCTGAATGAGTAAATTTATAATACCAATGTAGTTGGTCCATTATTGGACATTATAAATTTTCCAGCTAACTCATTCCTGGTTGCCAGCGTTTCGCCCCAGTGTGCTAAGTTGGGCTCATCAGTTGGTAAATAGCACACCCACCAAGACGCATGGCTAGTGCATACCGTGGAGGCACTCAATTTCACCTTAACGGATCATATTTTGAAAGTAAATGACAAACTTTCAGACAAAATTTCAGACGTCAATTCCGCCCTAACAGAACAGTTTGCAGACCAAATTTCGAAAGTAAACTACGAAATTTCTCAAGCTAACTCAGTTTTAACTGGACAAATATCACAAGTGTACACGCAAATTTACCAAGTAGAACAGGGCCTAGAATCAAAAATTTCAACTTTAAATGACAAAATATCATCCCAAATTAGTGACGTCACCAGTCGATTAATGCAGCAGATATCAGACATCAGGTCAAAACTGGGACAGGTTGAACAGATCGATAGTAGGGTGAGCCAACTGGAAGGGGTCATCTCGAACCTTAAGGAGGAAGTGGAAATCCAGGTTTCCGGCATAAAGCAACAGGTTGAGCGGAGAATTTCTACCGTCAAGGGAAACTTTGAAAGCCATATCTCTGCCGAAATTTTGGAAGTCGTATTTCTGCTGTTGAAGGAAGGTTAGAAAACAGGTTTTTGACTATCGAGGGAGATGTGCAGACTATAAGAGAAAGCATCCTTCACGCAAGTAGAAGATAGATAAACTCAAACAGGATGTATTGCCACACCCCTAACTCCCCTCAAACCTAACTGGCATACAGGACACCTAGACCCAAAAGTGATTATAGAGAGCTTTCCGGAATTCCACAGGCTACTTGAAGAGAACCCGACTAGCTTCATCAAGGAATTGGTCAATCTATTAGGAAGGACTAATCTACCAAAGAACATCTTCGTGCAACTCATCACTCCGTGATTAAAGGGGCAAGCCGCTACTTGGTGGAATAACTTGAAGGGCTTAAATTTAAACTGAACGGACTTCAAGAGGGAATTCCTTGCTAGGTTTAATCCTGAAGGAGTGTAGAACTCTGTGAAAAGGAAGCTACTGACTGAGGCACAACCCTCTGACATGAGAGCTAATGCCTTTGTCCTACAGAAGTACCAGCTCTTCAAGCGTCTGCACCTGGAAGGAAGCGAGAACGACATTTTACCAGGCATCACAGAGCTACTCCACGATAAGATTCGACCCCTAGTGAAAGTATCACAACTGAGATCCTTTGATGATCTACGTAAAATCATCACCCAGTTGGAGGAGGAACACAAAAGCAAAGCTACGGAAGAGACCAGTGCAGTTAGGAAGTGCTACCAGTGTGGAGCAATTCTGGATTGAGGTGGAATGGTACCGGGAAAGGGAATGTGCCTCAAGACATGACAGACAAGCAACCCTGGTTAAATAGGAGAGGGATTGGTCAGATTGTGAGTAGAACAGGCCAACTTCGCCCAGCTGTCATCTTAAGGATAGGCAGTGAGAATTTTTCAGCCATACTCGACAGCCAAGCAAGCCATTCGTTTGTCAACGGGACTGTTGCCCGATTACTACTGCCTATGAAGCCTCACCATCTCGGAAGGGTAGTTGGAGCAACGGATGGGGTAACCTTTTCCATCTAAAGACAGACTAAACTAACCGCTAAATGCATGGACCTGCCTATTGTAATTGACGTTGCAGTGATTCAGAACGTAATAACTGACATCATATTAGGTCATATCTGGCTCCATGGCTAAATGGTTAGCATGCTGGTCTTTGGTCACAGAAGTCCCGGGTTTGATTCCCGGCAGGGTCGGGAATTTTAACCATCATTGATTAATTTCCCTGGCACGGGGGCTGGGTGTATGTGTTGTCTTCATCATTTCATCCTCATCGCGACGCGCAGGTCGCCTATGGGAGTCAAATCAAAAGACTTGCACCTGGCGAGCCGAACCCGTCCTGGGATCTCCCGGCACTAAAAACCGTACGCCATTTCATTTTTTTTCATATTAGGTCATGACTTTCTGGTAGAATACAAGATAATCCTAGACTATGCAGTTCATGAAGTCTTTTTGGGAAAAGACAGATGTCTGAGGGTCGCCTGGCACGATGGAAATCTCCGGACTCGCAAGGATGCGGAAGTCGATGTATACCTAAGAGATATCCAGTTAATTCATCCTCGACCGAGTGAAGAAGAGGAGCTGAGACGCGCCTCAAAGGACTTTCCGGAAGTCATCACCTCTAAAATAGGACGGACTACCACAGTAACGTACACCATTGAATGCAGCACTCCCTCACCCATCAAGCAACGTCCATATCCAATCAATCCGGATAAGCGCAACTTCGTCATTCAGAAGATTCAAAAGATGGAAAGGCAAGGTCTCATCGAACCCTCTACATCCTGTTGGGCTTCACCTATCATCCTACGGAGAAAGAAGAATGGGGAGTATCGACTGCGTGTGGACTTCCGCAGGTTGAACGAGAAGACCGTTAGTGACGCCTACCCCATGCCTGACCTGAAAGACTCGCTGAAACAAGTAAGTGGGTCTAGGATTTTCAGCACGCTGGATCTCAACTCCTGATACTGGCAAGTGGAGGTCGAGGAAAGTTCTAGACTACTGACCGCCTTCATGACACCGAGAGGATTGTACCAGTTTACAGTAATGCCTTTCGGATTGAAGAATGCCCCTGCCACCTTCATATGACTGATGGATAAGGTATTGTCAGGATATGTTGAAGATTTCTGCCAAATGTATCTTAATGACATTTTAATTCACAGCAAGAATTTTCAAGAACACCTTGTACATCTGAGGAAAGTGCTGGAACGAATGAAGATTCATGAACTGACTTGCCAACTGGAGAAGTGTCACTTCGCCCTGTCCCGCGTAGAATATCTTGGCCATGTCCTAACATCTGAGGCTTAGAAAGGCAACTGGAGAAGAATCAAGCTATCGGAAGAAACTGAACATCCGCGGACCAAGCGATAAGTACGTCAGTTCCTTGGTTTGTGTGGATGGTATAGCAGCTTCATGCCACACTTTGAAGAGAAGGCAATACCACTCACTGACGTACTCCATATCAACTGCCCATTCCAGTGGACCAGCAAGGAATAGGCAACATTCCAAGATATTAAGGCTAAGGCTGTGATATGCAACGCTTCCGGTCTAGCCCCTCCTGACCCTCAACAGAAGATCTGCCTGCAGACAGACGCCAGCGATTCTGGCTTAGAAGCAGTGTTATTCCAGGAGAGGAGCGTCGGTGGAAGGAACATCATCGAGTATGCGAACAGAAAGCTATTTCCCACTGAACAACACTACTGCCTTATAGTTACAAATTCTTGTTATTATATCTACATTATTCAATACATAAAAATGTTTATTATCTCTAAAAGGATATTTACTACAATACAGACATTAAATGGGACGTGTTTCGCTCGTTGTGTCGAGCATCTTCAGCCATTTTGTACGATTATCTCAAGGTTGAGTTATTGTATTAAAGCTTATTTTACAATTATTTGTTCATTAAAATGTTATTAGACAATAAAGTATCATTGCTATATAAAAAGTAAACAGGAAGAAGTAACAATTAAAATGGGTCTATAATAGACTAGACGTTAATCACAGGAGGTTGATGTCCAAGTCATAGTAATGTGCCAATTAAATTGTAAGATTTGGCTAAAAATTCCCATTTTTTCTAACACTGCTAGTGTTAAGTTATTTATCAAAGTATAAATGTTCATATGAAGATTAATGAATTAGAAGATTAAACTTCAATATATTCTTGTTAGATGAGAATTACACCATTGTTTAAAGATGAATCATTGGAGTTTTGTAGTCTGTTGTATGCGTTATACTTGTAGTCTTCACCAATCCCCAACTGATTTGAGTTGGCCAATTTTTACTGGTCTGTTTGTTATTGAAGCGTGGTTGAAAGGGACACGAATATTTGTTACTTAGTTGTTGGTGTGCTGTTTACTGCAATGTTATGGATGAATGTGTCTTTAACAAAAGAATGTTATGAGAGTTATGGTTTTTAATTGTTTTTATAGACTCTTAAGGTTGAAGCATAACTTACCCCTTTTTATTTCACACTTTAGTGCCTAGCTGTGCTGTTGCAGTACTGAGACTATTTGTCGTCGTGTTCTTACTTCTTGTGTTATACGTATGGGGCGGGTGTGGTGGAGGGCGAGTAGGTGGGGAAGGAGAAGGAACTGCGGGCGGAGCATTGGGTACTGGCATAATGCGAGGAGGGTAAGTAGGGGACGTAGGGAAGGGGGTGTGGGCCAGGTATTGGATGCTGGCTTAACTTATGGAGAGGGGTCCCTATGTATATTCAAGGTGGAAGTTGTATTTGTTGACATATTAAAAGGTTTATGGTTGAAAATTTAAAATTTTTTACTGTTATCTGATTTGAAGGCTTGTAGCAATTTGGTAATTGTTCTATTAATGGGCTTTTTATTTGGATTACATTGTTTAGGTTTTTTCCCCTATTGAAGACTGACCTAAATTAATATAAATGTTTTCATATTCGGTCATTAACTTTCCTTTTTCAGTTCTTTTTATTCTCTTGAGGTCTCTATTGTACTAAATTGATGGCTGGTCTCTTTCATGTGGTTAGCCATTGCGGAATATTTATTATGTTTTAATGTGTTATAGTGTTCCATATATCTTGTGATAAAACTATGCCCAGAACCTTCCTTACAATTGTAACTATGTATTAGGCACACTGGAATTTACAAGAAAAGGTGTTACGTAACATCCTTCTAGAAGTCTGATCAGGCAACATATATTGAGGCAGTCTGGATGGTGGAGTTGTGTTATTGTTTAACAGGAGTCGTTCTTGTGAACTCATGTTGTGTTTATGCCGACATGCTAGTAGCAGTCAGCAGTCAACTGTTCAAGATGGCAGTCATAGTCTCCTTGCGCTTAGTGATAGGCAGTTGTTAAAAATGGTGGTTTGTTGATGTGTGTATTTAATGTGAAGTTAAGTTGAAAATAAATTAATGTACTCAACTGACAGCATTTTTTGTGCATCTTTGTGGATACATCATAGCTCAGAAATAGTGGATGCTTCTTCCAGTAGGTGTTTCATTAAGCATGAGCCTACTTCTTATGCCCCGCGACCTGCCACACCTTCCAGCCAAATATACAGTGACTTTTATTATCACTTCCCTCGTGTAATCCACAGTTGTATAACCATAGCTGACATTTGTAAAACACAATGTTCGTTGGAATTCGTGGCAAAGGTAATGTTTTCTCCATGTCAGAAGTAGTTGTTTCCAGTTCTTCAATTTCCTTGGCATGCAGTAAATCATTTCTCTTCAAATTCTGCACTGCTTCTGCTTCAGCTAAATGTTTTGCCTTCTTAGCTGACAGAATATCTTGATCATGATCATTCTTGACACCTTTAATTTCAGCATCGAGAGAATCGCATAAATTACATGTGTCCTTTTTGAGTTTATTTATTTGCAAATTGAATTTTGTTAGAAAGAGTTTCTTGTACATTGAAAACGAAACTGGATTTTCATTTTCCCCCTTGAACATGTCATACATCAACGGAAGGGTTGTATCACTTCTGAGAAACTTATTTTCAGTTTCTTTCGAACAATAATGGGACTTGTACCGTGGATATTTGTTGACTTTTTTTCAATAACACCTTGAATTCTCTCATCGGATATTTGCTCCCACCACAAGTTCCACAACGATCTCTAACTCTGTTGCTGCTCTTCAGTTTCTTTAGAACTCGTTCAACCTTACAGCTTGAAATCCTCAATGTCTGTAGAAACATAGATTTACAAACTAGAATACTGGCAATCTTGTATTCCCTGGTGAAAGACTTCCTTTCTGAAGATTTATTCCTCTTCCTCCTGATTAGCACTTCAGTCACCATACTAGTTATGAGGGCGGTTTGGGCATCATGGGATTCAGCATTATTAAATTTCTTGAATTCGCGTTCACGAACATCAAAAGGGACTTTTTCACCGCACCTGCATTTACAAAGAAAATTTCTAAATGTCTTCTCTTCCTTTCTCTCTCCATGTCATGTAGGATTTTTCTATATGCATCTTTTCTTCCGAACATCGCGGTTCTCCATTGGATATTTCCTCTTCCTACCTTTACTATGTCGTCCTTGGTTGCCATTTTTCGCATTGTCAGTAATGCTGCTTTTGGTATAAACTCCATTGTTGTCAGGAAAATCTTGTGCTTCATTGCCACACTAGTCTTCAGTGTTTGCATAGTTCTTTCAGTGGCATCCATACTGGTATTAGGACTTTCATTCCCTGTATTCACAACTTCCACTTCAACTTGACACCATTGGAATTTGCTAATACAAAAGGAAGCAAAAGTAGTGCTGTCTGCTGGCAAAATTATTAGCACATTCTTCTGGGATGCAGAGAAATGCATTCTGATTTAATGTTTTGGACATGATGAAACCATAAATGCTCACTGTTATGTCCAGAATATTCACATGCTGTGTTGTGCATTGCATTATAAATACCTTCAGCACAGTAATGTGTGCCATCATTCTGCTCAGTTTTCTCAAAGGGGAAATAGGAAAAATGGGGTAGGGAGTTCTGCAGCACACTGCCTGCAGTTCTAACATGACACTTAACTTCAATGCTCTGAGGTAAATGATGTAGTACCAGTGTTGTGGGCTGCTAGAATGAAGTTGTACTGTGAGAGTATTTTTGAGCTTGCAGAACAATGGAGATTATGTTGAAATGTGAAGAACTGTACATAGATTAAAATGGTGTACTGTATGTTGTTTTTCAGTAATAACTAATCTTTGTTCATGAATAATTGATGCTTATTAGTTTCAGTATGAAGCACATACAAACACTCAACAACACACCATTATGTCATAGGATCTGTTATCTGTTAAGTCTTCAGCCCAGAGGTTTGTTGGATCCTCAAAAAGCACCTCCAAAGGTTAAGCAGTTATAAGGAAACCACAAAAATCAATGATGGTGTCATAATGAGGTGTACAAGACATGATGAGGAGTGAGGTAGTTTCCCATTGCTTTTCTTACTGGACCAGAAAGTGCTATTACAGCACCAGTACTACCAGCCCTATGATTAGCACCTTTCATAATGTCCAGAGCCACTAGTCATGTTCGGAATGTCATTACTCAGTACCACCCATACCTCAGCAGCTTTAGTATTGCTGTATTTATAAATGAGACTGAAACTTCAGTAGAAGCTACAATTTTCTCTTGCCTGTGCCGAGAGATAAAAAAATACTACACGCATCAGGAAATAACAATAGGTGAAATGTCATAGGTTATAGGTGGTTATAACTGCATATTCGCTGACTGCCTCCTACAAAAGAGAAAGTACAAAAGCCACATTACAGCCAAAATATTATAACAAAGAGACACCCAGTAAGTCACACTACTAATATTTGATTCTCTACTGCTGAGTCTGTTAGTCTGTTATGATTCCTACCCTCTTTCAAGTACATCTTATGGCCCTACCATCCAAGCTAATCTATACTTGCAGTTTAATCCATTCTACTTCTGACGACTTTCTGTCTTAACTAGAAATATCCTTTTGCCATTGTTCCCATTTTGTACTTGCAGACTTCCTTGCTAGATTCATATATGTTACCTTCAACTTTTGCTTCCTTACTGCAGAATTTTATAATCCATAAGAATAATGAATTTCAGGAACTGACTCGAGAGCTTCAGCAGTGTCGCAAAAGACTAGAACAGTATGAATCATCAAGTGGCAGCAATTCTTTGGGACAAGGCTCTCGGGCAAGTTCGTGTGCATCACTAAATGCTCTCTCTGATGGTAATTTTAGTGTTCCAACAAATGGAAACAATGGGAAACATTCTGCAGGTCAAGGGTCTCCTGCTGAAACCAACAACAATCAGGTAAGGAATTCCCAAAACCATAAAATCAAGTTTAATGTAATCATCAGTATTTCATAAGTTTTCCCCCCATTTATTTTCTTTTGACATACAGTAGAGTCCCACCAATCCAAACCCCGCTAATCTGAAAATCTGCCTAATCTGAACAGGGCTAAGAAAAAATATCTACCAAATTTGTTTTGAATTTTAAAACAGGAAAATAAAGATGAAACTAATTTTTCGAAGGAAAAATGTAAATTTATAAGCACAAAAACATATGAAATAAATGCTGCAGGAGTAAATAGTGAATCTGTTAGCTATCATATACACAAAATCTAAAAAACAGAAGGCATAGACCTACTAACTATGTGCATAACAAATTTTGAATGCAATTTTTTTACGTTAACGACAAAACAAGCGGAAAAGCAAATGAACACTTAAGAAGTGAAGTCAGTGATCTTCTTTTGACGCAACGCACTGAAACGACTTGAAGAGGCAATATTTCGCTAACATCGCATAAACATTACATCATTAGGAGTTTCAGCGGCATGCTGCTCGACGTAGTGTAGGGCAAGGTCAAGGGCACTGACAGCGGCAGTGTGTGAAACACCAGTTTGGGTGTCCCCCTTGTCCTCAACTATCATCTGTGTTGATCTCAGCTGACGTCCCTTGCACCACTGCTACAAGGTCTTCATCTGCATAGTATTCCTCGTGACCACTGTCGTCGATAGCCATCCACTCTTCGATGCATTTTTCCTCTGCATTTTTGCAACCCGGAATTCTTTTTACTAATGAAAGAAGTTCACATTCTTTTGCCGGGGAAAAAACTGTTTTAACAAACTCCCGATCAGAACAGAGATTTTTCCATGATTTCTGCAGTGCGGCTTCGCTTGTGTTCTCCCAACCCGGTAAATTACATCTTTTATGGTAATTTTCTTAAGTTTTTGCAGGATTGTAAGTTCTTCATTCTTTTCAAGTAGGCTTTGGAGAAGAATTTTTCTGATGTTTTGTTTTATTGCTTGCAACACTCCTTGGTCCATTGGCTGCAAAATCGAAGTGACATTGGGTAGAAGGAAAAAGGCTGTAATGTCACTGCAAACAAGTTGCATTTCTTCTGGATGCAATGGAGCATTGTCTATCAGTAACATTGCATGAGGAGGCAGTTCATTTTCTTTCTTAAAAACTTTCACTTTTGGCACAAATTGTTTTCTGAACCAGCCTTGGAATAAGGTGAGATCCATCCAAGCCTTTTTTCTGATTTTTGTAATAAACAGGGAGTGAGTTCATGTTCATGTTTTTGAAACACCATGGTTTTGCCAATTTGCCGATCACCATTAGTGGAAGCTTATGTGTCGCAGAGGCATTGCTGCAAGCTAACACAGTTACGTGTTGTTTATCCATTTTAAAACCCGGGGCAGATTTTTCTTCTTGTGATGCAAGGCTTTTGGTTGGCAACGCTTTAAAATTTAGCCCCATCTCATCTGCATTGTACGCTTGCTGTGTTGAGTACATAGAAGAAATCATTTTAAATTCCTCAAGGTATTCAGTAGCCGCATTGTTGTCTGCTGAAGTTTCTTGCCAGTTACTATAAGCTGTCTAATTCCATGTCTTTTCTTCCATCGGTCTAAAAAAACGCAACTAGCCAAAAATGACGGATCGCCGTCCATAAGCTTACTCGGTTCAAGCGCCTTTTTTTGTATTAGAGGGATTCCTTTCTGTCCTTCTTGAGTAAACCACAAAAAAGAGTGCTTCATCTAGTTTTACATACGGGGACAGTCTCGTTGTATGCCTTTTTTCAAGAGACTTTTCACTCATAGCAGAACAAAACTGCTCAATCTTAACATGGTTCTTTTTCCAGTCGCTAATGGTTGCTTTGCAGACACCAAATTCGATTCACTGGTCAACAACCATTTTGGTGCCAGTGAGATTTGAGTGATTTTAAACTGACTTTTGAATGCTGATTCCGAATATGATAACGGTTTTGCTCAATTGGCTGTAGTTTTTGAGATTTTGAAAGTCCTACTGGAAAATATTTTTAAAACAGGAAAATAAATATGAAAAGTATAATCTACTTACAAACCGTCTGAAAACAAAACCAAATCATTATAAAGTGAACATATGAACTATACAGTGACACTAGATTCAGTTCATAACAGAATGCATAATAGTTTTCACAATTATTGCTTGAAAAAACTCTGTCTGTATGATTGTCTCCTGTGTGAGTAATCAGGACAGTCACGTTGTTGATTCCAGCAGTAGTCTGCCATCATGTGCCTGTCCCACCTTCCTTGATACCTTTCCTCCATGCCTTGGATGTCTTGATGAAACCTCTCCACTAGTTCCTCAATAAAATCACAAAGATTGTCAGGAAATTTATCTAGGTGACTATGAAGGAAGTGTACCTTTATGCTCATATTAGCCCCCAAATTATGAAACTTTGTGAGCATGTTGTGGACCAATTGCTCGTAGATCTCTGCTTTAAGGTTGCTCGAGAAGTTCCTCACAACACAGACAAAACTACACCAGGCAAATGCTACGATGTCAGTCATGACTTTACTGAAATCTGAATCATTTATGAGCTGGCGAATTTGAGGACCATCGAAGATTTCTGCTTTAAGTTTTTCACAACTGAGTGCAGGGAAAGATTTGCAAATAGACTTGAAGCAGTTTGAATTTCTGTCCAAGACCTTAATAAATAGCTTTGTGAGGCCTAGCTTTATATGAACTGGAGGGACAATTATTTTGTCCCTATCAACCAATGGCTCATGTATGATGTTCGCTAATCCAACTGTCATATATTCTCTTGAAGGCCACGTCACCTTTTCCCAATGATGTTGTTTAGCCCTACTATCCCACATGCTGATGAAACATGGGTGCTTTGTGTAGCCACTTTGCTGCCCAAGCAAGATGTTGGCCATCTTCAAATCAACACAAATAAGCTACCCATGCTGATGATAACGAATTTTCTGCAGAATCGTATTCTTGTTGTCATATTCTTCATGAAGTTTTGTGGAGTGGGCAAGTGGAATGGAAGCATAGCGATTTCCATTGTGTAACAACACACATTTCAAGCTTTTTACAGACTTATCGATAAAAATTCGCCAGTCTTCTGGTCGATACTCTGGCAAACCCATTTCAAGTAGTAGTCTCAGAATATCATTGCAGAACACAATTTCATTATCTTCATTGAAGTATGGAAGATGGCACATTTTTCTAGTCCGGTAAACTGTAATATTAGTTTGTGGCTTCAGGCAGTTCATTTCTTTGAGCCTGGATGCCAAGAGTTCTGAATCTTGCTTAGATAGACTGAGGTCTCTTATCAAGTCACTGAGTTGTTCCTGAGAGAACTGCTGAGGTGTAGAAATACTGGCTTCATGTTCACTGGCATCTGTATTACTTTCCACGTCCTGCAATTTTTCAACATCTGACGATGAAAGTTCAGGAAGTGTGGTAAATACTGGCACTGGAACATCTTTGCTATGTGATTATAGGTCTCCATGCTGAATCCAAATTTGTATAATCCCACTTCTGTTTCTTGTATTTATTGAAACCTTTTACACTCACAACACAAAAATAACAGTCATCGTGGTGGTTTTGTTTTTCTCTCCAAAACATTGGCACTCCAAAGTTTAAACTTTTCTTTGTTCTGTTTGTCCACTTTCTTAGATCCTCCACACAGCTTTTACAAACCTTATGGGAAGTCCAAGACTTATCTTGGTCCCCAAGATGAATACCAAAATATGCAAAATAGGCTTTCTTCACAAAGTTGGTGATGTTTTTTTCTATTTTTCAAGGGAGTGCATTCACCACACACATAACAGAACTCATCAGGACACAACCTCGTCGTGAAGAACTCATATTTCATATTTCACTGCAAAAAACAAATCACATGTAAAGTTAATGTTAAAGTTGATAAAATATAATGTTACATGACAATAAACAAACATAAATTTTTAAAAAATTAATATTCGCCTCCATAAGTCAGCGGATATAGGTAATGTCAGAATACGAGGTTAATTTAATGAACACCTGGTATTGTATAAACTAGAGCCAATCTGTAAAACTCAATGAGATTCGTATTCAGCATCACCAAAATACCACATGTTCATTGCAATTTCCCTGGCACCTTGAATTTAATTTTTTTTGTTGGCCTGATGCGTTCTATTATAATTGAGTGGCACTTTCACCATTGTTCTGTCTTTTTAACACTTCAAGTTTTTCTTTTAACGTACACGAGTTGTGTTTATGTTTGCTTGCCATGATGAGAGACAGCTGGGACTAGGAAAAGAATGTACAACAAACTCAGCACTCACAAAACAAATCATACACTATTACAGTAGGCACACACAGTCTGGGAGATTGTGCTAGACACACTGAACTGAGAGTAAGAGAAGGAGTAGGAGAAGTGTGGAGCTTGCATGCTTGCCAGTTGAAGTCACTGCCCCTTCCATTCCGACTTTCACCAGGCTGCTCGTGCTAGGTAGACGCCAACAGTGCTTATAAAAACATTACAGTACAGTAATTGGTTTTCGAGCCTCAGAATGTAGTTGTAAAATAAATTACAGCATTCTGTACTAATTTCCTACTTTCAATCATTTTAATACTTAACACATAAATACTTAAAGTCAACATGTTGTCATATTTGACGAAAATCCACCTAATCCGAATTTTTCGCTAATCCGAACAGGGTTCGGTCCCAATTAGTTCGGATTAGTGGGTCTCTACTGTAGTTGGAAAGATAAAAATAGCATTAGGTAGGAAAATAAATTATCTTTTGTGTTACAAAGGGAGAAAGTGTTATTGAAAAAGATGAGAACTGTTAGTTACAGTGGAACCTTACCTGACTGTTTTAAAAATGTCTTTTTCCCTTTTTTAAATTTTATGGTCCCAAGAAAACTCATGTTATATTAGAACCATCAAATACAGCATGAACAGCAGGCTGAAAGAACTTAAGCATTATTGCTGCCTTGTCCAACTGGAAAAATCTGATGTGATAGAGCACACTCTTTTCTGGATCATGAAACAAGGCAAGGAAAGTATAGTTCTGGCTACTACTTGCCAGCGCCAGTATCAATGCTCATTTCTACCAAGAAACTATTGGGTCATCTTTACCAAGAAGCTATTTAAATAATGAAACATGACAATTACCGTATAATCTTGAATACCACCTGCCACCGAATAAGACCTGCACACTTATTTTGAAAGAACAAAATAAAAAAAATAAAAAGTGAAGTCAAAATTATTTACAATCTTTACTAACACATACAAAATGATTAGAAAATACAAATAAAAGTAAACAAACATTTCCAGAACGATATCCAATGAGTTCATTCATCATCATCATTTATTTATTTTTTATTTATTTATTGTCTTGTTTTATATGGGGGGACTCAGGCTATGAAGCCTGCTATTCTGTCCCACCATACATACACCTACATGAAGAGTTAAATATACACTAAATTATCTACACTTTAATATCTTAAGGTATCAATTAAATGTTTTAATTAACCTAATAACTTAGCTATGATCTAATCCTACTATGTTATGAATAATTATTATTATTTATTAACCAGATTTGACAGAGTTTTTTAAAGCAGAGGTGGTTTGACACGCTCCTAATTTCAGCAGGTAGGGAACTCCAAATTCGGCTGGCGGCGATTACAAATGATGTACTGTAGCCAGTTGAGCGGTGAATGGAAATGCTTAGTACTGAGGTGGATGATGATCTGGTAGGAATACTAGAAGGTGATGCTAGGTAATGGAATTGTGTGGCAAGGTATTCAGGAGTGTTAAGATTCAGTATACGATGTAACAGGGAAACAGTGTGTTAATTTCGTCGCTCTCTTAAGCATAGCCATGCAAGTCTATCAAATGCGGGAGAAATATGGCTAAACCTTGGTATATCTGAAATAAATCGAACACATGCGTTATGTGCCTTTTGGAGCTTGATGGAAAGTGAGGCGTTCAGGTTGCTGTATACTACGTCACAGTAGTCGAATATTGGCATTACCATACTTTGAATAAGCAGTTTTCTTACATTTTGGGGGAGTAAATCTCTGAGTTTCTTAAGGGAATGTAAGGAATAAAACACTCGCTGACATATACGTATTACATGATCGTTCCAACTAAGGTTTTTATCCATTATCATCCCTAAGTTTTTAACTGTGTCTTTGAATTGTAACTGAGTGCCTCTTAATGTTACTGAGTAGGTATGCATGTTTGTAAGGCGTGCGTGGGTTTTTTGGGTAGCTAAAAGAATGCACTGCAATTTTTGGGCATTGATTTTTAGTGCATGGTCATTGGTCCACTTACATATTCTTTCTAGGTCGTCATTCATATTATTTATTGCTGTCGGTAAGTCACGAGGATGTGCATGTATATATATTTGTATGTCATCTGCGTACACATGATATTGACAATGTTTAATTACTTGTGTTAGTCCTGAAATGAATATCGAAATTAGGAGTGGCACTAGCACTGACCCCTGTTGTTTTCCAGTCTCTACAGATTGCCAAGAAGAGAAATTTTCACCTGTTGATATACACTGCCAGCGATCAGAGAGATAGGAATACATCCAGGATAATGTGCTTTGTGAGAAATTAAGAGCACATAATTTTGCTATTAGTATGTCCGTGTCAACGCTGTCGAAGGCCTTACTAAGATCTAGAAGAGTTAAAACAGTAACTTCTCCCTTATCCATAGCTATTCCTATGTCGTTTGTAATTTTAAGTAGTGCAGTAGTTGTGCTATGATTGCTTCTAAAACCAGATCGGTATTTGTCAAAAAGTATATTGTTATTTAAATATGCGGTACCATCAGTACCAACTTCGGAACTTTCATCACCGTCACTTTCCCACAAAATGTCGTCATCGCTGCCATCCATAGCATTAGAAATGCTACATTTCCTGAAGCTCTTCCGTATGAGGTGTCCAGGGATACGATTCCATGCTGTCAAAATCCACGAACACATCAGCTGAACTTCCGGGTGCTGAATGCGACCATTTGGCATCAGTGTGTGATTATCAGTCACCATCCATTCTGTATAGAGCTGTTTCAAGGCTGCTTTAAATGGACGGTTCACGCAGACATCCAGCGGCTGTAGCATAGACGTCATCCCGCCTGGAATGACTGCTAGGTCGGTTTTCCCAACCTTGATATGTTTCTTCACAGCGTCTCTTCACAGCAAGCTCTTTTGTCCCAATAATGCATCAGGGCGACGTTGCCAGACACACTTTACCCAGTCTTCCACAAGTGAACTGTCCATCCAGCCGGAGTTCTGAGATCTGAGATAACACCAGAGGGTAGATTTTTAGGAAGCGTCTTTCGCTTGAGAACAATGTACGGCGGCAATTTGGTTCCGTCGGCGAGAATACACAACATTACCATACACCGTTGTTTTTCATTACCACCTGTTCTAATGGTAACACTTTTCGCACCCTTAACATTCACAGTCCTGTCCACTGGCATTTCAAAGTAGACTGGCATCTGATCTGCATTGCCAATTTGGGAAAGCAAATATGCATTTTCCTTCTGCAACCGAATTATGTGACGCTGAAACGACAATAACTTCTCATCGTAGGCACCAGGAAGACACTGTGAAATTGAGGTACGCCTTCGTACGCTCAACCCATTTCTTTTATAAAAATTACAAACCCATTGTCGGCTTGCCTTAAACCCTTCCGATGAAAGTTCCTAATGCCTTTAGCTGACACATTTCGGTTGACACACCATATCCCAATTCCCGCCTTTCTATTACATATTTATAAAGCTTTTTTTTCAATTTCTGGAAACTGTACACTCAGTCCACGAAAAGTTCAACGATCACCACTACATGTTAATAGCACATTTTTCTTCTTTCTCCAATCGCGAATACATGACTCATCAATATCGTATTTCCTACCGGCGGCACGATTTCCAATAATTTCGGATTCCCGAACTACTTTCAGTTTATCACTTGCAGTAAAAGATCGCAAACGCTTTGTGGAATTTATGTTGATGCTCCAAGAACGTGCGTGAGACTGACGCCAAGCGCGGAAGTAGTGTATACTGAGAGCGGAGAGAGCATTGTTGCCAAGCTGCGCTGACGGTGATGCATGATTTACGTGCATTTGGAAAGATAAATTTCCCAAAATTTTAAATAAGACCAGCACCCAATTTTGGAAGCGATGTTTTTGAAAAAACAGTGCGGGTGGTATTCAAGATTATACGGTATCTCAACAGGAAAGAAGAGAGACTTCAGATTAGCTGTGTTTTGTGATCTATATAGGCTGCAAGATGAAACAAGAATGGCTGCTCTGAAAACCCATCCTCCACATGTTGTTTCATCTTGATAAGGGCTACTTCAGTATTGTCGAAATATTTGACATATTGGCAATGTTCAGGTGACCTAAAATCCCGAAAGAAGACATCACCATCTTGTCGTTTAACACAAGCCTTGTTATTAATATCCAGGAATAGAAAGCCCCAGAAGAGATAAACACAATGTCTTTGTTGTGAGGTATGGGAGTTTGTCCTTTTCACTTCTTTCTGTTACTCCCTCTTCCTACACTGACCTGTCAGTGCATTTTGCCTTCATGTGTGTTCTTATATTTCCTGGACTTTTGTCCTTGATTTGTATTTATACCCTTGTTTGTTCCCTTTCCATAACATCATATTATAAATAGGCTAATTAAACCTACATGATCCATTCTTGGTGTATTTATTTCAGTGCATTAATTTTTCAAAATCTTCAATCCTAGAACATCCTTTAGTACGTGTGCTTGTTCATATTCACTGACAGTAGTTCATGCATAATATGAGTAAGTAATACACACTTCCAAATACAATGTTATTCACTTGTCTAATCTTGTTGAGTTCTTTGGGGTCCATTGTGCTTACACTGTGCATAATTGCAAGCAATGCTAACTTCTGCACCTCTATGTGATTGCAACTCTTTCAAGATCAGAGTAAAAAAGTTTTGTAATTTTTCTGTGTTACCCTGTTCAATGGATGGATGCCAAATCATCAGATTTTGTTGTTCGTAATCTTACAGCGATATCTACCCAATGTTAAATCACTTGATGTGTTGTCAATGGACTTCCGTAATAATAATAATAATAATAATAATAATAATCATCATCTTCCTAAACCATCTCCAGTTTCCCGGGTGTGGTATATGAGCCTCCTCCATCTCATCCTGTCCTTGTACCATTCTTCCTCCACCAACTTGTCCCAATCATGACCTCTCAGCAGTACATCGCTCTTAACTAAATCTATCAATTTTCTTCGTGGCCTTCCCACGGGTCGTCTTCCTTCTACCTTTCTGTAAAATTCCTTCCTTGCAGTTCTGTTTATTGGCATCCTCTTCATGTGACCAAACCACTTCAGTCTTGATATCTGAATCTTATTGAGGAGAGAATCATCTATTCCTACTTCTTCTCTAATTTTCTCATTCCTAATCTTGTCTTTCCTGGTTTTCTAGATCATAGTGCGTAGGAATTTCATTTCAGCTGCCTGAAGTTTGGAATTATCTCTATTGGTCAGTGTTGTGGTTTCGAGACTGTAGGTAAGAATTGGTGTATAATAGGACTTGTACAATGTCATTTTTGTTTTCATGGGTATTTGCTCATCCCACAGCAGGTGTCTTACCTGGTGGTAAAATTGTGTTGCCTTATTGATTCGATTGTTCACCTCATGTTTTGCTAGGTTGTCATTTGATATAACGCTACCCAAATATTTGAAAACTGGCACGCTGTCCAGTTGAGCTTCATTTAACATGACTATTGGTTCTGCTCCTTCCCCATACACTTTCATCACCACCGTCTTGGTCTTGCTGATGTTTAAACCATATTTCTTAAACTCCTCATTCCAGCTTTGTATTCTCTCTCCCAATTCGTCTTCTGAGTCACTCCAGATTGCAACATCATCTGCAAATGTGAAGGCTTTGATATCTCCATGTTCTTTCCTTTTAATTGATTTCATTACTACATCCATTACAATAATAAATAGAAGTGGTGACAATGAGCTGCCCTGCTGCACTCCTCTCTTTGTTTCAAACCAGTCTGACAAACCACATCCTACTTGAACACAGCTTCTGTTCCCACTATACAACATTTTCACTTTGTCTATGAGGCTGTCTCGCACTTGAAGTTCTTTCATGCATTGCCAAATTCTTTCCCTTGGTACACTATCGTATGCTTTCTCAATGTCCAAAAATATTAGAAATAAAGGCTTGTTCTTCTCTCAGTGTTTTTCCATTAGCATCCTAATTGCAAATATAAGGTCTGTAGTTGACCTTCCTGGTCTGAAACCGTACTGCTCTTCTTCCAAAATTGGTTCAACAATATCTCTGATTCTGGTTTCTATTATTTTTTCCAATATTTTCAGGACATGAGACAGTAGTGTGATACCACGGTAATTAGTACATTTTCGTCGGCTTCCTTTCTTGAACAGAGGTACAATGATGCCCATCTTCCAGTCCTCAGGAATAGTATTTTCCTCCCATATCTTGTTGAGCAGTCTGTAGAGCCATTGGATTCCTGGAATTCCTGCTGCATTCAGCATATCTGCACTTAGTTTTTCTATGCCCACTGCCTTTCCTTTCTTCATGCTCTTGAGCGCATTTTCAACCTCAAGCCATGTAATTGGTGGTTCAGTTGTGGTTCCTCGACTTGGTTCTCCTCTATCCGTTGTTATGTTTTCTGTATCTCCATTCAGCAGCTTTTTGAAATAGATCTTGAGTTCTTGTTTAATTTCTCCCTCTTCTTCTGCCAGAGTTCCATCATCACGTTCTATTGCTTTTATGGTCTCTTGATCCCTTCGCTTGTTTTTCACTACTCTGTATAGCAATTTCATATTTCCTCTACTGTCCTCTTCCAGTTTGTCTGCAAACTCATTCCATTTCTCTTTTTCTTCCCTTACAATGTTTTTTACAGCAAGTTTCTTGTTCCTGTATACTCCTTGAAGTCTTTGTATTTCTTGTACTTTTCGTTTTTGTCCCTGTTTTTGTTTTTCCTTGTCCAGTGCCTTCTTTTTTTTGTTTCTTTCTTTCACCGCTGTTTTCACTCTATCATTCCACCATGGTGTCTCCTTTTTTCTTTTGATAGAACTTGTAACTCCACATAGGTTTTTGGCTTCTCCCACAAAGGTGTCTTTGAAGGCCTTCCATTCTTCATTAACGCTGGTTACTTCACACTTCGGCAAACTCTGTTGAATCCTTAGTTTGTATTCTTCCTTTATTTGGACTTCTTGCAACTTCCAAGTTTTAACCCTTGGTTTTTTCATAATAAGTTTCTGCGTTTCTTTTGCCTTATGTTTGAAGTCTACTACCAACAATCTGTGGTCACTGTCCATGCTTTCACTAGGGATGACCTTTACATCTGTGATGTACCTGCCACCATCTTTATTTGTGACTAGCAGGATACCCGTGCTTCGCTACGGTATTATACTGAAATTTATAATTGAATGCTTATTGTTTTAGATATATAATCCGACGAAATTCGCGATCTGACTCGTTTTCTGCGAGAATCCACCAAAATTCCCGATCTGACTGGTTTTCTATTATTTTACGGCACGTTTCCTCCCATTTTTCAATCTTCCTTTCCAGCAATCGATTTCGTACTTCCCGGGCTAGGCTCAGGTATTCCTCCCGGTCAGATGGGTCCGTAAATCTTTGCCATCTTTTCCTATAATCATTTTTAATCTGGATAAAATCCTTCAGGAGATCCGGCGTGGTGTCATATTGGGTGCCTTGGCGGCACTGAACCCGCGGCCGGACTGCATTCTTAGTCGTTACCCGTCCAGGAGCCGTTTCTAGCGCGGTCCGCACATTTGACGACGGTCCGGAATAATATTATTATTATTATTATTATTATTATTATTATTATTATTATTATTATTATGTGTTTCTGGAATGGTTGATGACAGGAAAAATCGGAGTATCCGGAGAAAAACCTGTCCCGCCACAGTTTGGTCCAGCAGGAATGTCACATGGAGTGACCGGGATTTGAACCACGGAACCCAGCTGTGAGAGGCCGGCGCGCTGCCGCCTGAGCAACGGAGGATCCTTATAAGTACATTAATAACACCTAAAATCAATTGGTCTCACCTACTTCTACACCCCACCGCCGTTTTTATTTACCGCCACCCCCCCCCCCCCAAATTAAAAGAATGCTTGTTTCTTTATGTTTAAGGGAGATTCCAAACACCAATGTTCACGTCTATTACCTTCAGTTTTGAGATATAAGTATCCCAATAAAAATAATTTACTTTCTGCACTTCATATCACAATACTCCTCCCCCCCCCCCCCCCCAAGTGAATTTTCCCGCCAAAAATACTTGTTTCTTTAATAGTAAAGGATCTTCTTAAATACCAATGATCACGACTCTAACTTCTTCAGTTTTTGATTTATGTGTCCTCATGAAAGGAATTCAACTCCTTTACACTCCCACCCTCCAAGATATTTTCCCCACCAAAACGCGCTTTTCTTTGTTTTTAAAGGAGATCCAAATACGAATTTTCACGTCTGTAACAACTTTAGTTTTTATTAGATGTATGTATTCTCATACAATTAAGCCAATTAATTTTTCAATTCTCCCCCCCCCCCCCCCCTTCATTGGATTTTCCGAGAATACGTGTTTCTTTACTTTTAAAGCAGATTACAAATATCAAATTTCACGTCTGTAACGTCTTCATTTTTGTGATATCACTAGCCTAATTAAAAGAATTCAACACCATTTTCAGTCACTTTTACCACCCCCCTCCACCCAAGTGGTATTTCCGAAAACTAAAAACACACGTTTCTTTATGTTTAATAGAGATAAAGAAATACCTTCACTTCTGTAACATGTTAAGTTGTTTTTTAGATATACTGTAAAAATTCTCATTTTAAAAATTCACCCCTTTTGAGTTCCCCTTAAGTGGAGTTTCCAAAAACAAATCACATATGTTTATTTACATTTAGAGGAGATTCCAAACACCCACTTTTTACGTCTGTAACATTTTACGTTTCCAAGATATTCTGTAGATATAGTCTTTCAAAAAATTCACCCCAATTTGTCACTCCTGTTTAACCGCCATTAATTGGATTTCCCAAAAACTGAGAATTACGTGTTTCTTTATTTTTAAAGGAGATCCCATATACAAATTTTTAGTTCTGTAATATCTTTCGTTTCTGAGATATATGTATCCCCATTAAAGGCATTCAACCCATTTTTCACCCCTTTTACACCCCACCTATTAGGATTTACAGGAAACAAAAAAATATGTGTTCCTTAATTTTTAGAGGAGATTCTAACTACCAATTTTCACATCTGTAAATTTTAAAGTTTTAAGATGTAGACGCACTCATTTTAAAAAATTCACCCCCCCTTTTCACCCCCCAATATTTAGATTTTCCAAAAACGAAAAAATACGTGTTTCTTTACTTTTAAAGTAGATCCAAAATACCAATTTTTAGGTCTGTAATATCTTCAGGTTCTGAAATATAAGTAGCCTCATTAAAGGCATTCAACCCATTTTTCACCCTTTTACACCCTTCCTATTGGGATTTTCCGAA
Source organism: Anabrus simplex (assembly GCF_040414725.1). Lineage (NCBI taxonomy): Eukaryota > Metazoa > Arthropoda > Insecta > Orthoptera > Tettigoniidae > Anabrus > Anabrus simplex. Next base: position 544,703,717 of record NC_090265.1, on the reverse strand, counting down.
AACAGAAGAATACGTGTTTCTTTATTTTTAAAGGAGATTCTAAATACCAATTTTTACATCTATAAACTTTAAAAGTTTTGAGATATAGATACACTCATTTTATAAAATCACGCCCCTTTTCACCCTCCCCCAATTAATTGGATTGTCCACAAACAAAAAAATACGTGTTTCTTTATTTTTAAAGGTGATCCCAAACACCAATTTTCAGGTCTGTAATATCTTCAGGTTCTGAAATATAAGTAGCCTCATTAAAGGCATTCAACCCATATTTTTTACTCCTTTTCACTCCTCCTATTGCGATTTTCCAAAAACAAAAAATACGTGTTTCTTTATTCTTAAAGGAGATTCTAAATACCAATTTTTAGATCTATAACCTTTAAAAGTTTTGAGATATAGATACACTCATTTTAAAATATTACCCCCCTTTTCACCCCCCCCCCCTTAATTGGGTTTTCCAGAAACAAAAAAATAAGTGCTCCTTTATTTTTAAAGGAGATCCCAAACACCAATTTTCAGGTCTGTAATATCTTCAGTTTCTGAGATATAAGTAGCCTCATTAAAGGCATTCCACCCATTTTCACCCCTTTTCACTCCTCGTATTGCGATTTTCCGAAAACAAAAAAATACGTGTTTCTTTATTTTTAATGAAGATTCTAAATACCAATTTTTACATCAGCAAACTTTAAAAGTTTCGAGATATAGATTCACTCATTTTAAAAATTCACCCCTTTTTCACCCTCCCATTAATTGGATTTTCCAAAAACAAAAAAATACGTGTTTCTTTATTTTTAAAAGAGATCAAAATACCAATTTTGAGGTCTGTAATATCTTCAGTTTCTGATATATAAGTACCGGTATCCTGATTAAAGGCATTCAACCCATTTTCCCCCATTTTCACCCTTTTTCACCCCTCCTATTGGTATTTTCTGAAAACAAAAAAATACTTGTTTCCTTATTTTTAAAGAAGATTCTAAATACCAATTTTCACATCTATAAACGTTTAAAGTTTTGAGATATAGATGCACTCATTTTAAAATTTCACCCCCCCCTTTTCACCCCCTTATCGAAGGAATATCCAAAAATCCTCTCTTAGCGAGCACCTACATCATAATGTGAATACATCCCCAAAATTTCATTTCTTTATGTCCAGTAGTTTGGCTCGGCGATGATGAATCAGTCAGTCAGTCAGGACAAGCTATTTTATATATATACAGTAGAGTCTCGATTATCCGACTTAAACGGGACCTGGAGTACGTCGGATCACCGAAAATGTCGGATAATACGGAATAACTTTGAAAATGAACTAAAACAAACAGGAAGGCTATACTGTATTATGTACTGTGTTTTAAGGGTATTCTATTTATTGACTTACTTATTCAATTGTACAGTAGATGCAGTACTCTTTTCTTACTTCGCTTGCAGCCAGGTGCAGTCGTCTTGGCTTGGGCTGCAAGAGTTTTGATGTCAGCATCTTGAAATTCAGCCCAGTCTCATCACAATTAAAAATCTGTTCACCGGATAATCCTTCAGCAAGAATTATTTCTTAAAATTGTCTTTTAAATTTCACAACCTCATCGGATTTAGCTGACAGTTTTTCTCCACAGATATTAAGCTGCCCAATGCTGTACGGTTTTTTCCACCGATCAAGCCACCCAGCACTGGCAGTAAAATTAGGGTCCCTTTATAAAACTCCTTCTGGATATACACCGCCATTTCTTGCAGAATGGGGCCAGATATTGACAAGCCCTTTTCCTGGTTTTTAGTGAACCAAAGAAATAGTGCTTCACTTACTTTTTCGTACTCACATTTTTCACTGTTTTTTTTTCTAATTTTCAGAGCATCACTTGTTGCTCTGGTAGAGCACCACTTTTTAATTTATTCCCTCGTAAGCTTCCAGTCTACCACTGTAACACGTCCAACAGCATAATATGAAGCCATTTTTTGGAGAGTTTCCCCTTTGTCCAGTCTCTTTAACCCATTCTACTTGTCTTCCACGGAAACAATCACTTTCTTACGTTTACTCGCCATACTCACAGAGGATATGAAAACTATAACATCCGCACCCAACCAATACTACATTGAACAATCCTACCGCATGACTGCCAGTGCTTGTCCCACAGTCGCACCCTCCACACCCCGTGTCCCAGAATTGCATCCACCTAAAGTTCAAATTAAGACTACCGGCGTCGGATAACACGGAGTGTCGGATAAGCGAAGGTCGGTTGAGCGAGACTCTACTGTATAGACTAGCAAGGTACCCGTGCTTCGCTACGGTATTATACTGAAATTTATAATTGAATGCTTATTGTTTTAGATATATAATCCGCCGAAATTCGCGATCTGACACGTTTTCAGCGAGAATCCACCAAAATTCCCGATCTGACTCGTTTTCTATTAGATTACGGCACGTTTCCTCCCATTTTTCAATATTCCTTTCCAGCAATCGATTTCGTACTTCCCGGGCTAGGCTCAGGTATTCTTCCCGGTCGGTTGGGTCCGTAAATCTTTGCCATACCGTATTTTCCTATAATCATTTTTAATCTGGATAAAATCCTTCAGGAGATCCGGCGTGGTGTCATATTGGGTGCCTTGGCGGCACTGAACCCGCGGCCGGACTGCATTCTTAGTCATTACCCGTCCAGGAGCCGTTTCCAGCGCGGTCCGCATATTTGACGACGGTCCGGAACATCATCATTATTATTATTATTATTATTATTATTATTATTATTATTATTATTATTATTATTATTATTGTTATTATTATTATTATTATTATTATTATTATTATTATTATTATTATTATTATTATTATTATTATTATTATTATGTGTTGCTGGGATGAATGATGACAGGGAAAACCGGAGTATCCGGAGAAAAACCTGCCCCGCCTCCGTTTTGTCCAGCACGAATGTCACATGGAGTGACCAGGATTTGAACCACGGAACCCAGCTGTGAGAGGCCGGCGCGCTGCCGCCTGAGCAACGGAGGATCCTTATAAGTACATTAAGAACAGTAAAATCAATTGGTCTCACCTCCTTTTACACCCCACCGCAGTTAGTTTTTACTGCCAACCCCCCCCCCCCCCCAAATTAAAAGAAGGCTGGTTTCTTTATGTTTAAGGGAGATTCCAAACACCAATGTTCACGTCTATTACCTTCAATTCTGAGATATAAGTATCCCCATAAATATAATTTACTTTTGTCACTTCATTTCAAACTACTCCCCCCCCCCCCCCCAAGTGAATTTTCCCGCAAAAAAATACTTGTTTCTTTAATAGTGAAGGGTCTTCTAAATACCAATTATCACGACTCTAACTTCTTCACTTTTAGATTTATGTGTCCTCATGAAAGGAATTCAACTCCTTTACACTCCCGCCCCCCAAGATGGTTTCCCCCCCAAAACTCGTTTTTCTTTGTTTTTAAAGCAGATCCAAATACGAATTTTCACGTCTGTAACAACTTTAGTTTTTATTAGATGTATATATTCTCATACAATTAAAGTCAATTAATTTTTCAATTCTTTCACCCCACTCCCCCCCGCTACATTGGATTTTCCGAGAATACGTGTTTCTTTACTTTTAAAGCAGATTGCAAATATCAAATTTCACGTCTGTAACATCTTCATTTTTAAGATATCAGTAGCCTAATTAAAAGAATTCAACACCATTTTCAGTCACTTTCACCCCCCCTCCACCCAAGTGGTATTTCCGAAAATTAAAAATACACGTTTCTTTATGTTTAATAGAGATAAAAATACCATTTTTCACTTCTGTAACATGTTAAGTTTTTTTAGATATACTGTAAAAATTCTCATTTTAAAATTTCACCCCTTTTGGGTTCCCCTTAAGTGGAGTTTCCAAAAACAAATTACCTATGTTTCTTTACTTTTCCAGGAGATTCCAAACACCCACTTTTTACGTCTGTAACATTTTACGTTTCCAAGATAATCTTTCAAAAAATTCACCCCAATTTGTCACTTCTGTTTAACCGCCATTAATAGGATTTTCCCAAAACTAAAAAAAAAAAGTTTCTTTATTTTTAAAGGAGATCCCATATACAAATTTTCAGTTCTGTAATATCTTCGGTTTCTGAGATATATGTATCATTAAAGGCATTCAACCCATTTTTTTACCCTTTTCCACCCCTCCTATTGGGATTTACAGGAAACAAAAAAATACGTGTTCCTTTATTTTTAGAGGAGATTCTAACTACCAATTTTTACATCCGGAAATTTTAAAGTTTTAAGATGTAGACACATTCATTTTAAAAAATTCACCTCCCTTTTCACCCCTTAATATTTGGATTTTCCAAAAACGATAAAATACGTGTTTCTTTACATTTAAAGTAGATCCCAAATACCAATTTTCAGGTCTGTAATATCTTCAGGTTCTGAAATATAAGTAGCCTCATTAAAGGCATTCAACCCATTATTCACCCTTTTACATCCTTCCTATTGGGATTTTCCGAAAACAAAAGAATACGTGTTTCTTTATTTTTAAAGGAGATTCTAAATACCAATTTTTACATCTATAAACTGTAACAGTTTTGAGATATAGATACACTCATTTTAAAAAATCACCCCCTTTTCACCCCCCCCCCCCATTAGTTGGATTTTCCAGAAACAAAAAAATACGTGTTTCTTTATTTTTAAAGGAGATCCCAAACACCGATTTTCAGGTCTGTAATATCTTCAGTTTCTGAGATATAAGTAGCCTCATTAAAGGCATTCAACCCTTTTTCCACCCCTTTTCACTCCTCCTATCGCGATTTTCCGAAAACAAAAAAATACGTGTTTCTTTATTTTTAATGAAGATTCTAAATACCAGTTTTTACATCTGCAAACTTTAAAAGTTTGGAGATATAGATTCACTCATTTTAAAAATTCACCCGCTTTTCACCCTCCCATTAATTGGATTTTCCAAAAACAAAAAAATACGTGTTTCTTTATTTTTAAAAGAGATCAAAAGTACCAATTTTCAGGTCTGTAATATCTTCAGTTTCTGAGATATAAGTACCGGTATCCTGATTGAAGGCATTCAACCCATTTTTCCCCATTTTCACCCTTTTTCACCCCTCCTATTGGGGTTTTCAGAAAACAAAAAAATACGTGTATCCTTATTTTAAAAGAAGATTCTAAATACCAATTTTTACATCTGTAAACTTTTAAAGTTTTGAGATATAGATACACTCTTTTTAAAATTTCACCCCCTTAGCGACGGAATATCAAAAAATCCTCTCTTAGCGAGCACCTACATCTTAATATGAATATATCCCCAAAATTTCATTTCTTTATGTCCAGTAGTTTTGGCTCGGCGATGATGAATCAGTCAGTCAGTCAGTCAGTCAGTCAGTCAGGATTACGTAGTCAATCAATGTTCTATACTGGCCATCCCAACTGTACCTTGTAATTCTGTGACTGTCTTTTTTTTTTGAAGAATGTATTTTTGATTATAAGATCATTTCTTCTGCACAGATCTAATAGTTGTTCTCCTTCTGGGTTCCTTTGTCCAAATCCATGTGGACCAATGATGTTCTCGTACCCAAGTCTGTCTACCCCAACTTGCGCATTTAGATCTCCAATAATAATAACATTTTCCTCATTAACTGTATCTTCCAGGTCTTGCCGAAATTTATCTTTGTCTTCCTCACTGCAGCCTGTCTGTGGGGCATACACTTGTATGATGGTGTACTTAGTGTTCTGCAGTTTCATGAACATTTTAATTATTCTATCACTTTTGCAGATAACTTCAGCTGTAGCATCAGTCCTTTCATTAATTAAGAATCCAACACCATTTTTCGCTACCTTTTCCTGTCCACTCCAGTATAATTTATAACCTCCACGAAGTGTCTTACTTCCAATTCCTTTCCATTTGGTCTCACTTAATCCCAATATTGATATTTTTCTTCTATCCATCATGTCTAGGAGTTCTTCTAACTTTCCAGTTAATGATAGAATGTTCATAGTTCCAATTCGGTATTTGGGTCTCTTTTTTATTTGGGGTTTCCTTTCAGAACATTGTATATCATCAGCCTTACGGTCATCATACTTTACAATTGTCTGAGAGGACGTGTCAGTCCGGTCTATAATATTCTTTCCGAGGCTCTTTTTCTTATTGAAAGCAACTGTACTCAATACTCTCCTGCTGACTTGCTAGGCCTAACGCATAAGAGGATTTTCTTTCAGGGTTTACTCCCTTAGCCTTTGAGGATGCCTTCCTCGTCCTACAAGGCAGTAGGTTCCATCTGTACACCCCAGAAGGATGGGTTGCCTCTTCCGTCATCTCCACCGCACCGAAGTCCATCTTCTCCGCCGTATATGCCGTTGAGGTCTTCACCCTTAACCCAGGGCAAGGGCCCTCCATATTTATGACCCCTGGAGAGAGGGTGTCCCAGTATTTTAAAACCCCCAGGAATTGGGCTACCTGTTGGTCCGCGGGTTGTATTGGTTATTTCAACCAGCCCTACATACTGTAGGGGCCCCCTATCCGCCACCTGGAGACGCGCTCTGTAGGGATCAGGTTCCCCTGGTTACTTATTAGAAGTTAACCCCACCCACAAGGAGTAAGGTAATAATAATAATAATAATAATAATAATAATAATAATAATAATAATAAGGTAGCAGGTAGGGACCCTCTTCGGAGGCAGCCCTGCCCAGGGAGTGGCGCCCCTGCCTATGTGAGTCCCAGAGCACACTGACCCGGTGTGTATCATCTGGTAAGGGTCCCAGCTCAGGGTTACGAGAGAAGACCTCAACGGCAGTGAAGGCAGAGATGAAGATCATTGGTACGGTGTAACTGGCGGATGAGGCACCCTCGCTTTTTGGGATAATAATAAAAAGCCTGTTTAAAATCCAGGTGCGTCTGAGTGGTATCCACCGGCTTCCTGGTCCGCGTCTGTCACCTTGTAGGTGCGGCGGCAATACCAAGCTCCAGGAACTAACAATCCCTGGTTCTAAGCACCCAGCACTGCCCGATTTCCTATTACAAGCCAAACATGATTCGTGAGCGTACTAACAGCATTACCCCAGGTGGTATCCAATCCACCCGTCGCATTGAGACGACAACCAGGCTTTCGGATTCTGGGGAGCCTGGACGACCACGAAAACATGGGAGAGAGTCGGAGCTCTCTGGTAAACTATCCCACAAAACCCCCACATACATTGGTACATTCAATATCAACACTTTGATACAACCAGGAAAATTACTAAATTTAGTCACAGAACTTGATCGGCAAAAAATTCTTATCCTTGCCCTGCAGGAAACTCGATATACTGATGATGCCACCTTGGATTATGGAAATTACCGTATATTCAAAAGCAAAACAGACCAAAAGATTCTAAATAGGACCCCTTTATTTGGCATGAGCTTCGTAGTACATAAAAGTATACTGAACTCGATCCAAGAAGTTAATTCCGTCAGCAATCGCCTAATGACCATGAGGATTCACTGTGCCAATAAAAAATATACATTAATAAATGCACACACCCCTACAAATATAGACAACAAGAAGAATCCCCAAAACGTGGACAAATTTTGGAACAGACTTGAAAAAGTGATGTCAAAAATTCCAAAGGATGACGTCAAAATCCTCTTAGGATTTCAATGCACAAATCGGCCGAGAAAAGGAACACAGGAAAACTGTCGGACTCTACTCGGCGCACAAATTTACGAACAAAAACGGCTCAAAGCTCATTGAACTATGTCAACAGTGCAACCTTAAAATCATGTCCACATCCCTCAGGAAGCATCCCAAGAAACAAAAAACCTGGAGGTCCCCCATTGAATCCATTGGAGAATTTCAGATTGATCATGTAGCTATCTCGTATTAGCTACAGAAAGAGGTACATGATGTACAAGTGAGAAGAGGAGCAAACGTCGACTCTGATCACTATCTCACAAGAGTTAAAGTAAAATTTACTCCAAGAAAATACTACCCCAAGAAAATCCAACAACAGAAATTTGACATAAAACAGATTCCTGTTACGGATCTAAAAGAAGCATGGGAAAATCAACCAGCGAAAACATGGGAAGAATTCCACACCAAATCATACAGAAGGCACGAGAAATGGTACCCTTAAAAAGGAATGCAAAACACCCCTGGTGGAACTCAACATGCAACCAAGCCCTAGAGATAAGAAAATCTGCGTTTCAGAAATACAACAGTAGAAAATCCCAGAAAACTCAACGAGAATTTTATGAGACCAGAAAACAAGTATCCAAAACCATCAGGCAAGAGAAAAGAAAGCACCTGAAAGAACAACTGGAGTCAATTGAAGAAAACTTTAGAAACCACAACACAAGGGATTTCTACAGAACATTCACAGAAAAAATCCGAGGATACATTCCACAGAACTTATGTTTTAGGAAACAAGACGGAAAATTGGTGCTTACTAATAAAGAAAACTGCCAAGAACTTGCACGGTACTTCTCAGAACTTCTTAACTGCCCCGAACCCACTGAAAGATTTCTTGAAGAAGCATCCAGTTTCACTCACCCAGAATCACCTCCACCAAACCAGGAAGAAATTCAGAGTCACATTAAACAACTAAAGAACAACAGAACCTCAGGAAGAGACGGGATTGTTGCAGAATTCCTTAAGAATCTTGGTCCAAATTCACTCAAGGAACTTACAGAAATCATACAGAAAATCTGGAAAAATGAAAAACTCCCAGAAGACTGGAAATGTGCCTTGATTCACCCACTTCACAAAAAAGGAGACAAAACTGATGTGAACAACTATAGGGGAATCTCCCTCCTTGAAGTCGGCTACAAAATTTTCTCTGAATGCCTGTTGAAAAGAATACAAGAACAACTAGAGCATAAAATTGGTGAATATCAAGCTGGGTTCCGCCCTCACAGATCATGCACTGAACAGATCTTCAACCTCAAAACCGCTCTAAAATTCAGGGCCCTCAGAAACCTTCCAATCATCTGTACCTTCGTAGATTTCAAGAAGGCTTATGATTCAGTTGATCGTCAATCTCTGTTCAGCATCCTGAAAAAACAGGGACTATACTCAAAAACGCTAAACTTGACCAAACAGACCCTCACTGACACGAAGTCAAGAGTGAAATTCATGGGAGAAATCTCAGACGAATTCCTGATAAAAACTGGTGTCCGGCAAGGAGATGGACTATCACCCCTCCTCTTCAACCTCGTACTAGATAAGGTGATGAGGGAATGGGAAAACGAACTGAAAGCACAAAATAGCTGGGACCCAGTAAACATCGGGACACGAAAAAACAAGCTTGAAATTCCATACTTAGCCTTCGCGGATGACCTGGTCCTTTTGTCCAGCGATGAAGTCACAGCAATAAAGCAAGTTGAAATTCTCCAAGAATGTGCCAGAAAGGTCGGACTTCATATCTCCTTCCAGAAAACTGAATTTTTCTGTGCAAAACTAGACATCCATAGTCTCAATACAAAATACGGACAAATCAACAGAGTCCCTCACTTCAAATACCTGGGCGAAATCCTCGAACCAACCGGACAAGGGAAAATAGCCCAAAACAACCGTGTCCAAAAACTCAGAAGAGCTTATGGGAGAACAAGAGAAATCTACAACAAAAAATGTATGTCTCTCCACGTTAAGATTAAACATTACAATACTGTAATCAAACCGGAGGCTTTATATGCAGGGAAAACTCTAACGCTTCATAGAAAGGGCGAACTGGAAAATATCCTAAAAGAAGAGCGAAAAATCATGAGGAAAATTTTAGGACCAAGACACACGGGAGAAGGGTACTGCCTCCAAACCCGGAAATCCACAGAAAAATTATCTAATATTGCAGCAGACCTCAGGAAAAAAAGGCTAAAATTTTATGGACATGTTAAGAGGCTTCCAGAAACTAGACTAACCCACCAAGTTCTTGAAAGAGTTGACAAACTGAAGAATTTTCCTTGGATACAACAAACAAAAGCGGACATGAAGAACGCATAAATTCTCTGTGAAGACATTTTGAATCGAAATATATATAGAAAGAAAATTGACAATTGGGAAGTTACTCCAGAGAATGAAGTACCAAAAAGAGCAGGTACCAAGTGGACGGAAGAAAGGAAAAGGATCTTTAGTCAACAGATGAAAGCATCCTGGATCCTCCGCAAACGAAATCATAAATAAAGCTTCGTGTGTTCCAAAAGGGACCATTCACGCATAATAATAATAATAATAATAATAATAATATGGCTCCAGCTACCATGTGCAGGCCATCTAAGTTGCCTGCATGTCAGCTTCAGTGTTCCATTTTACTCTTCCACTTGGCAGAGAAATAGAGCTAGTTTGGAAGATCATGGCTGAGTTTAAATTAATTTTGTTGGCTCAGACCAAATGTGTTGCCAGAGATCTTTTACATGCCAACATCATACAACGTTGAAGGCAGACTACTTTCTACCCTTCAAAAATCCGACTACCTCTGTTAGGTTTGAACCCATGATTGTGGGATCCAGAGACTGGCATTCTACCACTGATCTGAAGGAGTAGATGAATTTTGGTGTGTTTTGGTTTGTGAAAAGGGCTCTAGGAAGCAGTCTCTGGAAAGTCTGCTAGGAGGAGTGGAATAACATGAACTTGTACTGTAACTTGTACTAGCTTGCTGCAGTTGAAACTACAATGCAGAGCAATAGATCACATTTGAAGCCACCGCATAGAACATCACTGCTGATGGAGATATGATTTTTCCTATGGTAAAGATATTTCGCCTTTTCATAAATTAAAGAATATGTTACACCACCTTGCAAATAGGAGCTGCCTATTAGCAGTTTAATTCGTATGGGCATAGAGCTAAACCACTCCACTCCACCAAATCAGATAATGGAAGCCTATTTTCCACACCCCCTGGGCCTTTTATGGCCTGTATGGTGATGGCTTTGCTTTGCTTTTATCGTTCAAATACCAGTAACGCTCCATATTATTTATATTTGTTACAAGTGGAGATCTTGTAGTAACTTGCAGTAACTTAACAAAATTTTCAGAAAGTTCCAGTTAACCAAGAAACTGAGAATATTTTATGTCTGTTTTATCCTACATTCTTTATTGAACTTTCTTACATAGTTTTCATCATTTGTTAAGTTATTACTTGTCATACCATGGCATAAGTTTTTCTATCCATGCCATGTTCACAGATTCTTCAACATTCTCACTAAAAGCCCAGCCACCAGAGAACACATGAAAATCCTTGATGCTAATCTGAGCTGTATTTATTTATTTATTTCGGCCAGTATCCAGTAAGTAATAATAATAATAACTTAAATGTTTCAACCTTTTCAATACAATATATTCACAAGATTACAAAATTATACGGTACTAGTTTCGACCCATCTAGGGGTCATCATCAGCCGTATTGGAGCAAAGATCATTTGTGGCGAAATCCTAAGACAATATTATTTTAAAGAATAACAAGTGAAATGAGATGTTATGGTAATAGTTAATAATACAAGGAATATACATAATAAGAGGTTTTTAACAAAGAATAAAGTATAAATGGGGTGTTGTAAAAATTATAATCATGGAAATCAGTAAGTAATTTTTACAACACCCCATTTATACTTTATTCTTTGTTAAAAACCTCTTATTATGTATATTCCTTGTATTATTAACTATTACCATAACATCTCATTTCACTTGTTATTCTTTAAAATAATATTGTCTTAGGATTTCGCCACAAATGATCTTTGCTCCAATACGGCTGATGATGACCCCTAGATGGGTCGAAACTAGTACCGTATAATTTTGTAATCTTGTGAATATATTGTATTGAAAAGGTTGAAACATTTAAGTTATTATTATTATTACTTATATATTGTTCAATACGGACCAAAAACATGAAATTCATAACCATCAATCAGTATCCAGTATTCGGGAGATAGTAGGTTCGAATCCCACTGTCGGCAGCCCTGAAAATGGTTTTCCGTGGTTTCCCATTTTCATACCAGGCAAATGCTGGGGCTGTACCTTAATTAAGGCCACGGCCGATTCCTTCCCACTCCTAGCCCTTCCCATCCCGTCGTCGCCATAAGACCTACCTGTGTCGGTGCGACGTAAAGCAACTAGCAAAAAAAAAAATTATTTATTTGTTTGTTTATTTATTTATTTATTTATTTATTTATTTATTTATTTATTTATTTATTTATTTATTTATTTATTTATTTATTTATTTATTTATTCATTCATTCATTCATTATTCTTCTTCTTCCTTAGCGTTTGTCCCGCCTGGTGGCAGGGTCCGCTGTGTGGATTCATTGTCTCCATTTAATTCAGTCACGGGCCATGTCAGGATGTAGTCTTACAGCTTTCAGGTCATCGTGCATTTATTGATTTATTTATTTATTGCTTTATTTATTTAGTTATTTATTTAAAGCATACATGATAAATACATACATATACATTAATATTTACGAAGTTACAGGGGCAAATGACATGGCAGTCTTATACCTTTAAGTCTAAACTGCCTATCCATTCTATCGCTGCAGGTGTGTCAATAGGAAATTGAACCGATTTTGCTGTTATGCTCTTCTATCACATTCAGATATAATGAGGTGAACTGACTATGAGGAAGCACTACAGTCACATTGCGGAAGGTTCTGTGATTAGTCCGAATCCTATTGAGACCACTCCACGTTCTTCTTGGCAGGTCAGAACCAGGTACAGGGCTGTTTCCAATTAAATAACTTGAAGGTTGATGTTGGTACTCAAATTTATTTCACCAGTAGATATTCAGTTTAAAATGGTTTTCTGTGAGAGTCGTTGCATGTTTGATGGGTGGATGTCTAGATTTCAGCTAGCTCCTATTCAGACCAGTGATGTCACAATGAATAGGAAGAGGTGGGTTACTCAGGAACTTAAACTCTTAGATCAGGGCAACTTTCCTGCATAGGTCAGGTGGCATGATATTGCTGAGGACAAGGTGCCATAGGTGGGCATAGGTGGGCATAGGTTTAATAAGTCTATAATATTCAGCCACAGAGTAGACAAGACCTAATGCAGAACACCTCAGAGTTATTGCAGGAGCACCCCAGATAGTACCACAAAGCCTCTTCAGGATATTATTATGGCTTCTATTTATGGCAGCTGTATTTTCAGGATGTTTCTTGAAAGATAATGTACGGTCCAGGGTGACACCTAAATATTTAGGATGTTTATTATATCTCAGTACTGAACCTTTAAATGATACACTAAGAGCTATTCTGTTGTTTAAGTGGAAACATGGTACCTCAGTTTTTGCTGCACTTGGTTGGAGCCTCTGTTTGTGGAAATATCTTTCAAGCCTTGCTAAGTCATCATTGAGTACATTTGCCATTATACTGATGTCCTTGTGCCTTATAGCCAGAGGTATATTGTCAACATAACAGAACTTTGTGGACTGTGTTTCTGGTAGGTCTGAGAGATACAGATTGAAGAAAAGGCAAGCCAGCACTGAATCTTGTGGAAGCCTGTTGTTCAGCTTCTTTTGTTTGATCATTCTTTTTCCTAGAATGACTTGCAAAAGTCTGTTACTGAGAATGTTACCAAGAATTTGAATGGTAGTTCTGCAAGATATTACTTGCGACAGTTAGTAGAGTAGCCCTTCTCTCCACACTGTATCATAACCGGCAGAGAGATCGAGAAACACAACAGACGTTTTTCAGCTGGAGTTGAAAACCAGACTCGATACATGCTGTAAGAACAAGGACTTGATCACAACTATGATTAGATTTAAAGCCAGCCTGTTCCACAGGAATATGTTCTAGTCGAACTGATCCTGTTATAAATCACTCTTTCAAGAAGTTCGTAGCAGCAGCTCAGCAATGCTATAGACCTATAGTTCTGGGGTGCGTCTTTTGGCTTACCAGGTTTTCAAAACAGCTATAATTTTAGTTTTCTTGAACTGATTTGAAAGGATTCCTATATTTAGGATGTCACTGAAAGATTGAGTAAGCCATTTGAAAGTATTTTGACCCATATTTAAGAGAAACTCAGAATGAATACCATCAAAGCCCAAGGCCTCTGCACAGGTACTTGGGTTCTATTTTCCAGTACTGAAATGATGATAAACATTTGATGGCCAGACTAACTTCTATTGATCTCCTAGAAAAATAGAATACAGTATGCAAACATCTGGGCTCTGAGCCAGCTGGAAAAGTGATTGATTTGTTTCCAACCACTTATCCTGATGGTTTTTGTGAGTTTCTTAATCCTAATCTTGCCATTGAATCACTCATGACATTTTCTCCATATTACACTCCACAGATGTGATTCTAAATGTCTTAATGCTTCACATGAATTGCATTCAAGAAGCAAAGAGTGCAACAAGTTTTGAACATAATACTGTTATTACACAGTATGATGCATTAACATTGACTGTTTCAAAACAGGATTTATGGTGTAATATTTTGACAAAATTGAAAGTATAAAATGCATAAATGTTAACTATAATACAGTATAAATAATTAAATTGGGCACCACCTGCAAAAGATTTAAGGAATAATTAACTCTGTAGAGCATGAAGGAACTCCCTCTCCCAAGGCGACGGTCATCAGGCTGACGAAGCTCAAAACTTGCTTCATTACCTTACCTGTTACTATTTAACCTGAAATTACATTTTAGGTAGCATGCCTGGTTTTTCCTTACTCCACCAACAAAAGATTTACCACAAATTTCACTACATGAATTTACTCCCGAAACACAATTAAAACAAACAAAGAAACTCAAACAATAAGCATCACGTGTTGAGACCAATATAAACATCTACAAGTTATACACCACAACTATACATAGTTCTGAAGGCCACGCTTCTTATTCATGGTATCACACAGATAAGATGACTGCCCACCTTAACCTTATATACATAAACACAATAGCATCATCACCGTGGAATCTATTTATCCCGGGTTATAACTGTATGTAAAACAAACCCATTCCCCTCACTATACACAGTTAATCAAACAACTTTACCATGTTAAAGAAAACTTCTGTGGACTCGATGCAAGACAGATGACACGTCAAATCAATTTTAAACACCAAGCGCTGAATACTTGGCCTACAGTTTTTTCTTGCAATGGTCAGTTCTGTGCCCCAATAACACATTATCTCCAGATTACCTAAAAAAAAAAAATTACCCACAATGTGTATTACCTCGGAGAGGAATAATCCAGAATCTTATTTTCAGAAGAACACTATGTAGTGTCTTCCACCAACTACTCACTGGGAATGTGAATTAGTGAGTAATGCACTCGTCTTGACTATGTAATGGTACATTAATGCACTCGTACAGCAAAGACTTTATAGTGGTTATTTATTTATATCGTGTCAGAAGCATACATAAGTTTAAAATTAAAGATAAGGAAAAACATAAAACAATATAAATACTCCAATGGCGAAGAGCCACATTAAACTATGTGAGCCCAAAACCTTGCAACATCAAGTGCATTTGACTTCTCTTTAACCAGGTCTTCTGTTGTGCAGCTGAATGGGCATGAACTGCATTGCAGCAAATGGGCTGTGGTCTGCTCTTCTCCACATACACACAAGGTACTGTCCACTTCGAAACCCCATTTCTTCTGGTTTACCCTGCACCGCGTAACACCTGAGCGCAGTCTGTTCAGTGCTCTCCAATTCACCCAATCTGTGACATGGCCAGGAGGGAGTTCCTCTTTTGGGGTCATCCATTGACTGATCCTCATATGTTGACTCCTGACGCGCCATTCTTGAATTCTTGCCTGCTGCGCTGTTCCTGCAAGTGTTTCGGTTACTCTCAAGAAGCTTTTCCTAGACTTAAGCCGCTGGCGTGATGGCTCATATCCAAACAAAGGGTGGGCTTCCGATGTCAACACCTTTCTCTTTTCTTTCTTGGCTGCCACTTCACGGCGAATATCGGGAGGTGCTATCCCTGCAAGGCAATACACTTTTTCTAAAGGTGTAGGTCTCAAACATCCAGTAATAATGCGGCAGGTTTCGTTGAGTGCTACATCAACTGCTTTGGTATGGCAAGATTTGTACCACACCGGGCATGCGTATTCAGCTGCGGAATAGCAGAGCAAAAGGGCAGATGTCCTCACTGTGTCTGGTTGTGCTCCCCAAGATGTTCCAGTTAGCTTCCGCACAATATTGTTTCTAGCAGCCACTTTCTGCTTGATGTTCAAACAATGTTTTCTGTAGATTAAGGCACGATCCAGAGTGACTCTGAGGTACTTCGGGGTAGGATTGTGTTGTAATGCTATGCCTTGCCAAGTGACCTTCAGAGTTCGGGAAGCTTCTCTGTTGTTTATATGAAAAACACAGGTTTGCGTCTTAGTTGGGTTTGGTGTTAGTTGATTCTTCTTGTAATAGCCAGCAAGAGTGTCTAGAGCTGTGGACAATGTTTGTTCAATCGCCTCGAAGTTATCCCCCTGAGATGTGATGACACAATCATCAGCATAGATGAAACTATTCGTCCCGGCAGGAAGAGGCTGATCATTTGTGTAAATATTGAAAAGCATTGGTGCCAACACGCTTCCCTGAGGTAGTCCGTTCTTCTGTATCCTCCACCTGCTTCTTTTTCCCTGGAACTCAACGAAGAAACTTCGATTTTGAAGTAGGTTTCTAATGGCACAAGTCAGATGGAAGTCCTTTGTCATGCTGTATACCTTTCCAAGGAGAATTCGGTGATTAACAGTATCATATGCTGCCGAGAGATCTATAAATGCAGCTCCTGTGATTTTCCGGCTATCAAAGCCATCTTCTATGTATTGACTTAATTTCAACACCTGCGATGTGCAGCTTTTCCCTCTCCTGAATCCAGCTTGCTGTGGAATCAGAAGTGGCTCGATTTTATCAGTCAACCTATTGAGGATTAGTCTCTCCAGAATCTTAAAAAGATGGCATAATAAGGAGATTGGCCTGTAGCTCCTAGGGTCATTTTTATCTTTGCCTGGTTTTAGAATGGCTATGACCCTAGCCTTCCTCCATATTTTAGGTATCATGGAAGACTGAACGCAGTTATTCATGAGTTCTAGCAACCAGCCCTTCGCAGTAGGACCAAAGTTCTTAATTTGTTCCATTCGAAGATCATCGAGTCCTGCTGACTTCCCAATCTTACACTTACTGAGAGCTAATTCCAGTTCAGTTAGTGTGAATTGCTTAGATAGTGGTAATCGTCATCAACAGCAATTGCGCTGGTCATGAACAGTAATTGTAAACGTCTCGTTGCACACGCACACAATATGCTTCCTCCAGTTCTCCGTTATAAATTATATTTCCGTCGCATACGCACACATGTATATATATGCTTGCTCTCCATGGTGTAGTGTCTGCCAAAATCCACTGGAAACAGCGCTACCACTGCCACATCTTTGAGCGTCTCTTGGTCAATGCAACCTTGTTTGAAATCGGAGCGTTTGGATTGGTTACCGAGCTGTCAATCCGCAAATAGCGATGAGGCACTTTCATCCACATTTTCAGCATACATTTCCTGGCTGTACGCTGGGTTTCTAAACCACTTGTTGAAACACTTTTAACCTACTTCAACTGTCTTTCCCGATATAGTCACTGTTTTCCTTGTTGCACAATCTTCACTGCTAGGCCATGTGCACATTCTCTTACCCAAACAGAAATTTATACAAAATATAATGATGCACATATGCAGTATTCCCTAACTACAAATTCTTCTTACAATATTACATTCTTACATCTTAATTTACCAAATTCATATGATATTCACTTCTTTATATTACAAATTACTGGTATTTATGAAAATTTCCTAACCTAAAATTGGGAGATCGTCACATACAAACAGTTCCTAACCTTAAATGTGGAGATTATCATTTACAATCATTCACTAACCTAAAATTGGGGGTCGTACACGTGTACGGTTACAATGGCATACTAGTGTAGAAACAAACTTAGCACGCAGGTGCACAATCATGAATTCAATGTTGCAGTGCTAAATTTTGAGCAGAACTTTACTTTCTGGATACTCTTTTTACACTATCTGATCAAAAGTACCATATCTGGACACCCACTTGAATCTGTCCTTTGGATATACCGTACTGCCCAGTAGTGGATATCAGTATGGGGTGGCCTTTGATACAACTCAAACTTTGCAGCGGATGTCAAAATATCTCTGGGAGAATGGCAGACCATTCTTCCTGTAGTGCTGAAGCAAGCGTGGTTAGTGCACTACCCCCTGTGGGTGGGGTACACAGACGAAGAATACACCCATGGTATCCCCTGCCTGTCGTAAGAGGCGACTAAAAGGGGCCCAAGGGGCTCTCAACTTGGGAGCGTGGGTTGGCAACCACGGGGCCCTTAGCTGAGATCTGGCATTGCTTACACTTACTTGTGCCAGGCTCCTCACTTTCATCTATCCTGACCGACCTCCCTTGGTCAACTCTTGTTCTTTTCCAAGCCCGACAGTATTAGAGCATTTGAGGCGTAGGGAGTCTTTCATTTTCACGCCCTTCGTGGCCCTTGCCTTCTTTCGTCCCTTACTTCATTTTTCAAAGTTACGGATCCCTTCTTATTTCTTCCTTTTTCTCTGTCTACCACCTGTGGATGGGGGATGCAGACAAAGAATACACCCACGGTATCCCCTGTCTGTCGTGAGAGGCGACTAAAAGGGGCGACCAAGGGATGATTGTATTAGAACCATGAAACTACTTTTGATTAGTACCATCACGCGGGGAACACCATGGGTTGCTTATACTTGGGAGTAGTACCACTATATTAGGTACGAAACAGGTTTGTGATTAGTAGCAGCAGAGAATGGGTCACTGTGGGTTTCCAGTACCCGTGAGTCATACCCTTCTGCACAACACCACGGGTCTGGGCGTTGCCTGTGATTAGTACCACTATATGAGCGGCACCGTGGGTGTGTGTCGCCTGTGCTTAGTACCCACTATGTGAGGAACACCACGGGAATTCCGGCGCCCGTGATTAGTACACCTAGGTGAGGAACACCATCGGTTTGCGTTGCCTATGTGTGGCGCCATTATGTGAGAAACACCATAGGTCTGCGTTACCTGTACGATGTCCAACACTTGTGAGTAGTACCATCATGTGTGGAACACCGTGAGTCTACGCTACCATGGTTCTCCTTTACTAGCGATAAGTACCATTATGCGGGGCCGTTGACCTGTATTTTGGACCCCTTTAGACAACAAGCATCCTCTTTCAGGGTTGTGCTTTAGAAGTGGTCTCTTGATCAGTAATACTATTTTTATGGTAGTTGTTGGGTAGGATTCACTGATTGTTTTAAATTCATATCCATCCATGCCATTCTTCATGCCATTTTTTATTTTGGTCAGTGGATGATTTAAAACTTTTAATTTGTCATTTCATTTCATACCATCAGGGGCCGATGACCTAAATATTAGGCCCCTTAAAACAACAAGCATCATCATCATCATCATCATCAGTTAGTGCACTGGGGTCTGGAGCGAAGTTGCTATACTAGTTCATCCCAAAGGTGTTTGATAGAATTGAGGTTAGAGTTCTGGGATGGTCAGTTAATTTCCAGACTTTATTGCCCACAAACTATCCACAAACAGACCCCATTTTATGATTGATCATCTCCAAACTGGTCTTCTACTCTGGGCCACATTGAGCTGGCCAAAATGTCTTTAAATCCTTCTACCTTTAACATGCTCTATAGTGTTACAAGAGGACCAACTCCCTTCTACAAAAAACACCCCACACTATCACCTCACTTGCACCAGATTTCACTGTGGGCAGTGTAAAGGCTGGTGTGTGTCGTTTGCCACACCTAGACCCAATTATCTGACTGCCACATGGTATAGCAGGATTCATCACTCCAAATCATGCGTATCCAGTCATCTGTGGATCAGTGACAGTGCTGTTTACACCACCAACACAGCGTTTAGCATTCACTGGCAAAATAATTGCACTTCAAAATGGAACAAAAATGAAATTTATAGCTTATAACTCTAATGGGGCTTTTGGTTCCAATCTGTAGCTAGCTTCAGGTAGTTCCAGTCACCTTTTTTAGATCGTGCTGGAGGTCATTCACAGTGTGAAGATAGTTATTGATAGCTGTAGGCAGGTTCTGTAGATGACAGGCAAGTAGGCATGAAATGGAGGATTTTAATAATTAGAGGCTGTTTGACTGAAGGTGAAGTATTTCAAAGTCTAACCCCAATCAGTAGGCTCTTCTGATATAATCATATAACGTCAATTATTGTGGAGATAATATTGCTAGAATTGCATTGAATCCAACTTTACCCAGTGGATTAATCTTGTTCAATCTCACTCATATCAATTTTAAACGATAGTTCCTATGATGCTATTCATGTTCTTTGAATTCCAAATGCCCATGTGCCTGTGCTGTAAATCTTTGTTCCTTGTGCTTGTTTATTAGAAATATATCTTCGCCAGTCATCCCGAAATCCCGTATTTCCTGTTCGAGCACACTTCAGGGGCTGGAAGCTGAATGGTTCTATTAAAGTATTTCTATATATTTCCTGTCTCAGTGCATTTAATTCTGTTGTTTTTATTTTCATGTGGTATGTGGATACTGATGTGACACCCATATTTTGCGTATGCTGTGCTCTGCTGTCTTGGTTTTGAAGGGGTGTATTATTTGTCATAATATCAGCTTTGTGTTAATGTGTCAGTCATTCATTTCAATGTAAAGCTACTTTGTGGTGAGAGCTTATGTTCTCAATAACATAGTGCGCCCTACGAACTAGTGGTATCAGATCGTTATTTACAATATTTATTTACTTGAAAGTAAAAATATATGAATTGTAATGTGTTGGGAATGGAAATAGTAGAAGTGCATTGTAATCGTCGTAGTAGGTGAGGGGGTTGGGGGTAGGATGGGGGATGAAGAGGTGGTGATGGGATAGGAGAGGGGGAGGGAGGAACTGTGGTGAGCATAACCGGACGTGCGTCACCATGGTGGAAGTTACTTCTCTGCGCTATCTGTTGATAATAATGTTAAGGTATTGCACACAATGTGCATTGTGGCGCTATCTCTGATTGCAGACTGAAATTACAAGGGCCATCTCGCTTAGCAACAAAATTTATTACTGAGTTTCATATCTATCCTATTATAGATTAGTGGCATTGTGGAAATTGCAGTATCATGCCATTTTCCTGTAACTTCTTCAGTGCTCGATGGTCCTTGTTGCTTGACACTGGATGCTTTTGATCAGATAGTGTATTTTTAGTACAGGTGATTTATATAAACCGGGTCGTTTTCAAAACAATCCCATTTCTGTCTGGTAGTAGATAGGAAGACCCAACTATGTTCCAAATATGAAGAAACTCTGGGAGATTCACTCATCATCACAGCTGATGTTAGAGATGACCTCCATCTTCCTGTCGACACAGTTGTACCCATTGCTCCGTGATTCTGGCAGTTCGCTATGACATTTCCTCATCTCTTCCATTGATTTCTGTCATGATGTTAGTCTTCATGTCATGTTTGTGGTTGATTTTGATACACTTTATCCTTTGGATAACCCCACAGGAAATAATCTGGTCTCGTTAAGTCTAGTGATCTTGGCGGTCACAAATTTTTAGAGATTACTCTGTCCTCATAGAAGCTGCTGATCAGAGCAAAAGATTCAGTTGACATGTGGCAAGTCTTGCTGAAAATAACCGTGAGTAAGCTCAACAAATTGCGGGAAAAATTTTCTTGTACCAGTCTTTGTTCATCATATCTGAGAAGAAGAATGGACCCACGATTAGGTTTGCTGAGACTGCACACCAAACTTTGACCTTCCATGCGTACA
This sequence comes from Anabrus simplex, assembly GCF_040414725.1. Classification (NCBI taxonomy): domain Eukaryota; kingdom Metazoa; phylum Arthropoda; class Insecta; order Orthoptera; family Tettigoniidae; genus Anabrus; species Anabrus simplex. The sequence continues at coordinate 544,682,010 of NC_090265.1, read as the reverse complement.
GGGGTCTTTCATAAATATTGTGTGGGTTATATGTGGCCCAAATGCAGTTATTTTGAGAATTAATGTATTTAGTCATATGGAACCAGGCCTCATCTATGAATCATGTGATGTTCAGAATTACATCAATAAAAGTAAACTTCCACCTGTTTGACACTATATATTTGCTTTAAGCAAATTATTAGAATATGTTTTATTCCTTAGGAACATCTTCAGCTACTTCACATTGCTTAGGTGAAATTGTAATTATCTTCTTCTCAAAAAAACTTAAAATAGTACCTTTTGTTATGCTTAAAACAAAACTAATTTCAAAAGATAAAATTAAGCTGATTTCTTGCAATGTTCAGAATTCCCTGAAGCCAAGAACCATGTACAGTAACAGACTCGTTTCTCCTTATCTGGCTCCTGCAACTCATGAATGGCATTCATCTTTTACGGCTGTAGTTTCTTTACGGTGATCACTCTTTAACATATGGAGTATGAATACCCTACCTTCTGAGGCAAATGACATAATAATTTCCTAGGAGACCGAAGTAAACAAATCTGAACATCTCCTGCTACATCTGCCAAATCAGATGTGCGATGCGTGCCAGACATGCTCAACAAAGACCCTGTTGTTTCCAACTTTTTCACTATGGCCAGTATCATGTCTCTCTTAGGAAGATACCGCACACCATACTCTCTTCTGAACACCCTTTGCGTGGCTACGATGGACTTCGTAATCCAATAATTATCAGTAAAAACATGTTGAGGTAACGTTTACTGCATCTTGAACGAATGTATGGTAAAAGATAAAAAAAGCCAGCAACATGCAAAAGTGAGAAAACAGTTTGATGCTGACAAAGAATAACTTGCTTATTGTTAGCAAACATTTGTAAGTGAATCAGTTATTCTTCACATTTAGAAAGCAATCACATTTTCCTATCTGTTATCAGACAGAAATGGGTTAATTTTGAAAACCAACTGGTTTATATTAATCACCCTATATATCTATCTATTCTAAAAACTAAGAGAAAAAAATATTTATTTTCTCTTCCACCTGATTCATCATGCAACATAAAAAAATTTTTTTTTTTTTTGTAAAATTGAGTCCAGTGAATGTGAGATGTATAACTTTTTTTTTTTCTGAACTTGCTACCGGTATTAATAATTATGTAGTTCATATCACTTTCTCTGAACTCATCATTTATGTTGTGTTCAAGCAGCAGCAGCAAGTTAGTGTACCTACAGAGCCTGACCGTCAGATGCTGATTGAGAGGATAGTGAAGTTGCAGAGAGCCAATGCTCGCAAACAAGAGAAGCTAGAGTTCATGGAAGAACACGCCCGTCAGTTGGTGTCAGAGTTGCAGAAGAAGACTCACATCATTCAGAGCTACATTATGCGGGAACAATCTGGAGCACTCTCGTCAGATACTATGGATCAGAATAAGGTAACTTTCAACTAATAAAAATAGACTGAGGAAACAGTGAATGAAATATTGGAGAGGATGATAGAGGTGTTGTCTCGTATGTATTGAGAAGTAGTACTCCCTCTTCTCACTCTAAGCGATGAAGATTTTTGTAGTCATATTTTCTATAAAGTTGTAAGTTAGATGAAGGTGAGCAAAGTGGCGGAGTGGGGGGGGGGGGGGGGGGTGAGTTAAAAAGAGAAAGTGGTATCATGCATTGGCTGAAGCTTCTGTAATGTTACAAAATGTGGAGAACTAATGGAAATAGTTTTCAGGTTAACTTGGAGCTTCGAAACTTGTTAGTTTTTATTTCTTTACTGACCATTCTGCAAATTAGTGAAGTTTTCACCGAAGTACATGTGTGCACACACACACAGGAAGAAATTTCTTACAGAAGAAATATAATGTTGTCACATTAATCCCGGAATACTGGCTCTTGAAATATTAAGTTGATATTTAGTGGATATTTATTGAAGAACATTACAGGCTTTCGGCCCAAATACATGTTCCCGTTACAAGGTGAAAAAATAAAAAATATGAACTAAATCTACCATGAGGACTCAAAATAAAAATAAACTAAGTCTACTATGTGGACGCTCACATGGGCGGAGAACTGGGCCACATGCAAGCTCCACCCTTAAAACATAAAAGTAAACTAAATCTACTATGTGGACGCTCACATGGCAGGAAACCTATCCACATGTGAGCGCCACCCTTATAACTACCTTACTGACTGGCCGTGCCGTCCACCCCTGGTGAGTAAAAAAGGCTCCTGAAATATGATAAGCATATAAACTACACTATTGACATCCCTCACTATGTGAAAAAATAGCGATTACTCTGTTTTGTGATTGTATTTTTAAGTCGTCACCACCACCACGGTTTCTTCTTATTAACATGCTACTGGGTCAAGACAGACATGGTTCCTCTCCTTCTTTCTCAACCTCTCTTTGATTTCATTTGTAATTCCACACTTCCTTCTGGTGCTCTTCAATCATCTGTTTAATATACCTAAGCCATCGTAGTATAGTTTTCTCAGTTTTACCACATGCCTTTTCTGTCTCCATTTGTCATTCTTTTGCCTTGTCATCTGTTGCTCATATTGTATTTTTATTCTTGTCATTTGATAGGTGTTGGTTGCATATGTCATTTAGGTATGCAATGTGTTGTATATTAGTATATCAGGGGAGTCATTGTAAACAGTCCAAAACAGTCCAAAATATTTTTTTCAAGATTATGAGTTTTGAAGATTGTCACTTTCTATTTACAGTATGTATTGACCATATTACTTTTTTGTTTCTTTAACCTTCTTTTTTTAGTAATATGATATTTCATTATATTTAGAACTAGCTTGAGTATCCATTGTTGACGGTGTAACGGTTCAGACCCCATTACAGATAGACATCAGTTTTCACTATTAATTATTTATCTCTTGCTCCATTTCATTTTCATGAATTATTATGTATCATATAAAATTAGGATTGAATATATATGTGTAGTAAAATTAAGGGTAAAGACGTGTATATACGGTGAGATTTGCTATAGTACGCAAAATGTTAACCAGTTATGTAGGCAGAAGCTGGCAGTGGTGTGCGAGACATCTATTACTAATCTGATGTGTGGATGTGCTGTGCTGCACCGATTGCTCGAGGGCAAATTTTACACACGAAACCACGTGGACAACCGTTTTGGTAGTGTGGTGAAACCATAGAGTTTTCAAACAAAGTGTCACCATGTGGGAGGTAAATAAGAGACTCTATTAGCCGGCGGACTGTTGAATGTGTGGAGGAGGAGGTAGTTGGTGGGAATAGCCAGGTGACCACGTAAAATTATAAAAGGGCTCAAATTCTTTGGAGAGGCATTCTTATGTCTAGACTTCTAACGTCTAGCATCGCATGTCTGATCTGAGGAAGTAGTTTTGTCATTATGACAAAGAAGCATAGGGGCAGTTAGACTATGCAATACAATGCAATGCTGGTCCAGACAGTAGTAAACACAGTTAAGTAGGACGTGTGCATTTTCGTCCTGTGAGCAGTACGTTTAAACAAAACACCTCATGCCAATGGGGAAATATTTGGTTGATAGTAATAAGTCACCAAGAGAAGATGAGGACAGCAAAACAGGTCTGACAAGTCTCGCTTACATAGCGGAGCCCATACCGAACAAGTGCACCAGAAACCACAAATAGCAGTCCCGAGAAGGAAGGTCACCCATCCCCTAGCAGTTCCAGGTAACATGAATCCGTTTAGATACCACACAAAAGGAAGATATGCGATGTCCGAAGAAGTGTAATGTAAATCAATGCCAATATCTTCATTTTTATTTCAAGATAATTGTCATGTAAGTTGTAATTACGACTACAGCAAATCTTACAATCTTTAATTTAAATTTCACATAATATAAATTTGTATATTATCATGTGCAGTTAATTAATTATTCCAGAGTAAAGCAAGTAATCCTTAATGAGAGGTGGGAATCAAGCCACCTTTTCCTTTCCGAAACCTGTATAATGGTATGTTGTTCATCAAGCGGATTATCTCACACCTTGGGAAATATAAGAGTCGTGCTCTATCAAATCATTACTTTTACAAGGAGATGGCGCCCATTAACTATTAAAATATTTGAAGTTTGGTTGAATGTATGATAATCAGGTTGAATTATTAATAATAATAATAATAATAATAATAATAATAATAATAATAATAATAATAATAATAATAATAATAATAATAAAAATAAAATATTCAAGGGTCAGGATAACCATAAAGTAATGCCCAGCAGGGGAGCTCACCCAAGTTAGTGAAACAGGATGAGCTCAGAGATCACTACGGGACAGACACTTAGTATGTCCATGATTACATGTTTGTCCACCCCTGATATTGTTCCCTAGATTCTGAGGCGCACAAGTGGGCATGCCTCTCCCTGTCAGCAGCTTATCGCTACTTACTCTCTTCCTTACTCTCCTTGGCTCTTTGCAGTTTCATAAATTTTTTGCATTATTGCTGAGCTTGATTTGATCTCTTCCTTCTGATATAAAAGAAAACCAAGTATGGGGTTAATATTTTAAAAAATGTTTTAAAACATTGCCGGAAGTATCTGCATAGCAACTCTCGTTACTGTCTACAGAGTTAGTTACTGGTTCTTGGGCTTAAACTTTCACACAACTGATGCTGATATTTCTCTTATTTTTTGCTGTATCATAAAATGGTATAGAACAAAAATTTGCCATTATAGAGAGATACGTTCGGAAAATGGGGTGGATTAAGGAGCGGTGATGACAGTATAGGAAGTGGGAAGTCAAAAAGGGTGACATAAAATTGTTAGTTTAAACTGTAGAAGTATTGTAAAGAAAGGAATATAATAAGTAATTTAATAGATATACTGTATATTTACCACATATAGTAATCATGGCTGAGAAGTGATATTATGGATGTGGAAATTTTCTCATGGAACTGGAGTGTTAAGACAGGTTAGGAATGATAGGAGGAGAAGTATTCATAATGATGAAAGAAGAATTTGTAAGTTATAAAAAAGTTAAGGATGAGAAACAAGACATTCTATTTGTAAGACTTATCTCGAAAGATAATAGGCAACTTGATATTTTTGGGGTGTACAGGCCTGACAAGTTTGGCACTGACGCTGATGCAGAATTATTTGATAAGATAATTAGCTATGCAGGGAATGCCACAGAAAGAAGCGTTATTGTAGCGGGTGATCTCGATATACCAGAGATTAACTGGGAAGGAAATGTGAATGACAGGAAGCATGACCAACAAATGGTGAATAAGTTAATATGGGAATTACAGCTGAATCAGAGTGTGTTGAAACCAATGAGAGGAAAAATATTCTAGATGTGGTGCTGGTAAAACCAAAGGAGGTCTATAGAGAAACTGAAGTTATAGATCGTATAAGAGAACATGAAGCTGTTTTTATTGTAGTTTTTTTTAAATGTCATAGGAAGGAAGGTTATAAAAATAGAACTATCAAGCAGACCATATGATTGATAGGCATGGGGGAATTCTTAAACAGCAAGTGTTGGGAATGTAACTTCAAACACCATATTTATTAACATTCACCTGTTTAATATATGCACCAACACAAATATTTACAAGACTAAATAAAAATCTCCTAAACATACTGACCACCAAAAGGCACTGGCCTTTTAAGAAGGAAAGAAGGAAGATAATTCATATCAGGAATTAGCACATTAGTTCATAAAGGTATAAATAACATCACTGTGTAACTCAACACTTTTGATATTATTGCTCATTCTCCGGCAGAACACACAACTTCTTGATGGGTCGTTTTATGATACTGGAGTTTGTTCTCACAGTGGCGACTCGTACGAGGTTGTCTTCACCAGGATGAACTGACTCTATTATGCCCGTTTGCTATTGCAGAGGCGGTAGGTTGTCATCTTTGATGAACACAAGATCTCCATTGTGAAGATTAGAATGTATCTCAGTCCACTTGTGGCACTGCTGCAGTGTTAATATATTCCCTGTGCCATTGTTTCCAGAAGTCCTGGGTCATCTTTCGCAGATGTTGCCATCTGGAAAGAGTATTTATGGAATAGTGAATAAGGTTAACACATTGGAGACCATGTCTTAAGGTGGCATGTGGGCGGGCAGACCACCATATTTTGAAGGTTTTTAAAAAATTGTAGAAAATAGTAGGTAGGTTGAAATTGTAACAAGTATATATCATCAAAAAATTAGAAATGTCTATTCTACAGATTAAAAAGTTGCATTAAGATTTATTGAATACTTTTCACATTACACATTTTCCAACGGTATGCCTTTTGCAACAACAAAAAAAGTCTGACAACAAAGTCTTACAAATAATGAGCTTGAGTGCAGAATGGCTTGAAGCATTCAAGGACACAAAGTGTTACAGAACACATTGGATATCACCAGTATGTCTCTTTCCTCGTTACTTTCCCATTTTCCGCTTTTCCTTTATGTGCACGGGCGTTGCAAGTGCATCCAAATCACCAAAAGTACCCGGCGAATGTGAATCAGTCCCTGCCTTTGAATTATCATCATTTGCGTCACTTCGTTCTAAATGAAAATCCAGTCATATGAAGATCGTGAAACATTAACTAAATAGACTACAAAGTGCAAAATCACACCTGGGTGGAATATGATAGAATAGGTTATAAATACTTTCATCACTAACATGAAGTTTGAAATCAAGGTCAAAATCTGAATCATCTACCTCTTCTTCTGAACCACTGTCATCAAACATCTCTTCTAAAATCTCAACAATTCCACCTTCATTCAATGATCCAATCATTATAGCAGAAACAAAACGCAATCTAAACACTTCGTACGATGTAAACAAAACTCTGAAAGCGCGCGCTTTGAGCAGCTGGAAGCAAGGCTGTATGGTATGGTCATTGAAAATGTAAACAGCCTATGGGATGGGTTTAAAGCAGTTGTTGAGGAGTGTAAAAACAGGTATATACTTTTAAAGATGGTAAGGAATGGTAAGGATCCACTATATTATAACAGAGAAATAGGGAGATAAATAAGGAGGTGCAGATTAGAAAGAAATAAAGTTAGGAATGTTTGTGGGAGTAAGGAGAGATTGAAGGAAACTAGAAAATTGAATTTTGCAAAAACATCTGCTAAGAATAACATGATGGCAAACATAATTGGCAGCCATATGAATTTTAGCAAATCATGGGAAGATAATTTGAGACAGAAACAGATTTCAGGAAGGACGTTCCAGGGATCATTAATGAACGAGGGGAGTGTGTATGTGAGTATGTGAGCAGTATGTAAAAATAGTTGAATATAAGGATAAGTCCAGGTAGATGAGACGACTAATACTGGTGGATTACTGAAATTTACCATTTACAAAATGATACAAAAGTTGAAAGCTAGAAAAATAGCTGGGATTGATAAGATTTCTGGGGATATACTGAAGGCAATGGGTTGGGATATAGTGCTGTATCTGAAATGCTTATTTAATTACTGTTTGCATGCAGGAGCAATACCAGATGAACAGAGGGTTGCAAAAGTAGCCCTAGAGTACAAGAGAAAGGGTGAGAAACATAGAGTGGATGATTAGAGGCCAGTCAGCTTGACATGAATTGTTTGTGAGCTCTGGGGAGGAATTATTTTTGATTATATTAGATACATTTGCAAAACTATTATTTAGTTTCATGGAAGACAGTTTGGGCTTTGGAAAGGTTATTCCACCTTCTAGGATTCCAGCAAGATATAGCAAATATTTTAGATTCAGGAGGTCAAATGGACTGTATCACTATTGGTCTATCCAAGGCCTTTGATAGGGTGGTTTATGGGAGACACTTGGACTAGACAAAAGAATGGTTGAAAGGGTGGCTAAAATTCTAGAAAATGGAACTTGGGGAATTAGAGTAGCTAAAGCGTTATCTGATCCTGTAATGATTAAGAGGGTGTCCCATTAGGGCATTATTATTGGACCTTTATGTTTTCTTATTATGTATGTGTAAATGGTATGAGTAAAGAACTGGAATCACAGAAAAGGCTTTTTGAGGATGACACTACATAGAGTAATAAATAAGTTACACGATTGAGAGCGACTACAAAAAGACTTAGACATTGTTGTGAGATGGACAGCAGACAATGGTATGATTGGTAAATGGGATGAAAAGTCAGGTTGTATGTTTCACTAAGAGAAAGAGTCTTCTTAGTTTTAATTTCTGTGTTGACGGAGTGAAAGTACCTCATGGGGATCACTGTAAGTACTTGGGTGTTAATATAAGGAACGATCTTCATTGGAGTAATCACATTGATAATGTTGTAAAGAAAGGTTAGAGATATCTTCACATGGTTTATGACAGTATTTAGGGGCTGTAGTAAGGTTGTAAAGTAGAGGGCTTGTAAGTCTCTGGTAAGACACCAATGAGAGTATAGTTCCAGTGTATGTGATCCACGCTAGAATTACATAATATCAGAACTAGATAAGAGCCAATGGAAAGCAGCACGATTTGTTGTTGGTGATTTTCAACAAAAGAGTAGTGTTACAAACCTGTTGGAAACTTTGGGCTGGAAAGAATTGGGAGTAAGGAGACGAGCTGGTTGACTTGTAAACAGTATGTTCCGAGCTGTCAGTTAAGAGATGGCGTTAAATGACATTAGTAGATGAATAAGCTTGAGTGGAGCTTTTAGAGGCAGTAAGGATCACAATATGAAGGTAAAGTTGGAATTCAAGAGGACAAATTGGGGCAAATATTTGTTTATAGGATGAGGAAGAAGGGATTGGAATAATTTACCGCAGCAAAATGTTCAATGAATTTCCAAATTCTGTGAAAACATGTAAGAAAAGGCTAGGTAAGCAACTGAGAAGGGATATGCCGCCTGGGTGACAGCTCTAAACGTAGATCTTTAATTGACTGATTTTCATGTGAAACCAACTGTAAGAGAGATACATCAAGTTTTATGCTTTAAGCCCCATCTAAACTAACCCCCTCCTGCTGAAAAGTTTTGAACAACTAAGATTCTACTTGACTTTACTCTAAACTGAAGTACTAAATTTCATTAAAATATGCCCATCCATTTTCCTGCGATGCTTAAACAGACACAGTCAAATATTAAACTGAACTCGACATAGATCATTACAATAATGACAGTGTTCTTGTCAGAATACAATATTAACCAACTGGAATGTCACGGTTAAATGAAAATTATATGAAAATCAGCACAGTTTCTCACTTTTCACGAATAATACTACCCTGGCATTCAAACCATGCCGACTTCCAGAGCTGGAATGACCCGGCCATAGACTGTAGTGAATACTGCTCTGCAATTGGGGTGGGGGGGTGAGTGTGATAAGCTTCTGGCTTCCCACCTGAAAAACTGTGGTTCAAATGCCAATTGATTCTGGGTTGATATTTTAGTCCCGAAAATCATCTGGTGTCAAGAAGGGTATCCGGTCTTAAATCCCAGCCAAAACCAAAATGAGCCTGGGTGGCTCCAGCAACCCCAGAAATATCTGGGATAAGCTAAAGAAAGTTTTATATATCAATCTAACAACAAGTGGAGTGATTTCTGTATCCTACAGTTATTTTCTTATGTTCCTCAAAGTCCTTAAGCAGTAAGTTGAACGTAATTTTAAGCTTAGCTGGGTTAAGTAGCTTGGACAGTAGGCAGTAGAATGCTGGCCTTTCTGAGTCCAACTTGTCAGGTTCGATCCTGGTTCAGTTTGGTGGTATTTGAAAGTGCTCAAATATGTCAGTCTCGTGTCGGTAGATTAACTGGCACGTAAAAGAACTTGTGTGCAACAAAATTCCGGCACCTTGGCGTCTCCGAAAACTGTAATAGTAGTGGAACATGAAAACCAGTCACATTATTTTAAGCTTATAGTAGTTTCATTTGTGAGATAAAACTGCTAGGTTACAAGTTGAACTGTGTGAGTGAGTTCAAGTACCTTGGCTCCTATGTGATAGAGAACAAGGGGCTGGACAGAAAGGTGAACCATAGAATTCAGGCAGGCTTAAGATATTAGAGGAGGGATTCAGGAGTGTTGTGTGACAAAACAATAACAATAAGGGAAATTTATAGTGGTACTGCCAGTCATGATATATGGTAGTGAAACCTGACCTGCGAAGAGTCCATCGAAAGAATCTGAGGTTGCTATGGTGGATCTCTCTGGAGATTTCTCTTGATCAGGGAATCTGTGAAAACCTGCACTTTCTTCCATTGATGTTTTCCAAAGTGGTTGCATGGTTGCAACCATACACAACACAGTACACCATGTTTTCACTTAGGTTCTTGGTATAGTTTACAGTAGTTAAATATGCCGAACCAACATTGACGGCTCTCACTCAAGTGCTGTGGCCATTTTACCCTTACATCTGCTGAACATTATAAAGGAATGAAATCAGGTTTTCAGCAAGTTGATTAAAATTTTATCTTGCATTCAATGAGCTAAGAAAATAAAACTCCAAAATAAATTGCCTTGGTCTTTAAAATATCATGCCTGAATTTCAACTATTGTAACACTAGACCGCAGCTATTTCTGTTTCTCTTTTGTCTTGGAGTAAACTCTACTGCACAGGTATCAACATTAAGCAGTGTGACATATGTATGTACAGTAACTGGCTCATCAAATGTATGTTAATGGATTTAGTGAATAAGTAAGAAGTCTTGATATTCAGTGTTGTTGTACTTTCTCAGTCTACTACATGTCCTTTAGTATTATTCCTTTACTGACATTGAGCATCTTACACCAAGTTAGCAGCTCTGTTATCTTCAACATGTGTTTATCACTAATGTCGTTTTGTCTAGAAATTGTATCCTTCCAACTTATCATTGTACAACTCGTAGTTCTTTCAATGTCTTTAATATAGTGTTATCAATATCTACCAGCCAGCATTACTTGGAAGGGATAGACAGAGGCATAAGGTAAGCTGCATCCTGTTGTCACTCTGATCATTTTCAGATTGGTATGAATTTAAAATGTTCCCATGATAGTCTTTGGTTTGGGTTTTAGCTTGGTAGTATATTATAATTAACACATTATTTACTATGTACAAGAGGTCTTTTCTTGATTTTAAGTTTTAGTTTAGATTCACATTTCAGCTCTTGAAAACACGGGTAGGAAATGATAGAGCTGTAAGTAAAGACTTGTCATAAGTTGAATTTACTTCCGTCATATTCAAACTGGATAGCTAATTGTGAAATACAGGGTTTGTCATTTAAACCCAGACCAAATGCACGGTGTTTGTACTCTGTGCTATGGCAGCTGCCTCAGCTGAACTTCAGTCGCGTGTGGCCACCCTGCTTTAAGCGTGTGTACAATCTTATATGAAATCTTGTAAAAGATGCTATAAGTGTCGTCCTTCCTGGGTTATACAGGCATTGTATCTGGTAACCACATTCTGATTGACGTGAGTGAGTTCTGCCACTGTAATGTTTCTCATTTCATTCGTAATGTTTTCTTTCAGTTCCTCCAGTGTGTGAGGATTTGCTTGATACACGTTCTCTTTCAGTTTACCCCACAAGTAAAAATCACACACTGTTAGATCTGGAGAACGAGGGGGATATAGACCAGCATTGATCACTCTGTCTGCAAACACTTCCAAGATTATAAGAAGGGAATTTTCTGCTGTATGGGCAGGGGCAGAATCTTGTTGAAACCACCCATGAAATTTTTTTTCTTCCGTTAACTGATGGAAGAACGGCATCATAAGTCATCTTGGTACCTCTCGGCGTTTACTGTTGTCTCAAAAAAAAAAAAAAAAGACGCAGTTATTCGTCTTGCATTAACAGCACACCAAACACCTATCTTCCTATCCTAATGAGGGACTTCATAAACACCATTCGGATTTTCTGCACACCAATAGCGAGAGTTATGACTATTCACACGGCCATTAAGATGAAAACGGGCCTCATCCGAAAAGAACACAAGTTGTGAGTCGAATCAATGATCATTCAGTTATGCAAGATACCAATCACAGTATCTCACTCGTGGCTAGATCAGCAGGTTTTAAACAGTGGACCTGGGTAAACCTGTATGATTTGATGTCTAACAGATTTGTAGCTCTGTATGCAGGAAAAAAAAAAAAAAGAAACCCTTACTCATTGTGCTAATTTTGTGAGTGATTTATTCGGTGACCATTCAAGATTTGCACCAATGTCATCTAGCTTTTCCTCTGTTAACTGTCCGTGTGTGCGCATGTTTTTTTATTGAGCACTGAGGCAGTAGTTTCAAATTTATTTACAATTATGTAAATCTGTGCTAGTGAAGGTGGGGCTTCACAAGAAAATTGCTGAACATATGCATCGCGTACCTATCAAACTGACTTGTACTTAGAATAACTTTTACGTCCAAAAATACATTGTTGCAATGATAACTATCTCACAACGTTAACAGCCGAGATTCAGACTGGCGTCTCATACTTGCCAGGTTGAACACGTGCAGGCTGCTTGCAAGGTCAAAATCTATGCGGCGTGCCTCCCATACTGCAGCTGCCATAGCTCAGAGTAGAAATACCGTGCATTCAGTCTGGGTTTATATGAGTGACCCTGTATATCTTAAATAATTACTGAATACTTATTTACTATCTTGATAGTCTCAAATTTGAGGTAAAGATTCAACAAGAAGTGCTCAGACAAAAATTAGAAGTCCAACATAATCACTGCTACCTTACACTAATAGAAGCTTTTCAAGTTCAGCATTTATTCATACTGAGTTGTAGAAATATGTAGTAAGCAGTTCCAACAAATAAGGATTAGTGGTAAAAATAAGAACTGTTTTAAATGAGTCTCTTGAATGGAGTACACCCTACAATATGCCATACTTAAAAGAAATGCAAGTTGTGGAGTAAAGTAGTGATGTATCCCTGCAGAAAGACAGTGGTTGCACTGCTGTCTACACTAAGGAAAATGGAAATTTTTAAACCATGAAGATGTATGCCTACAACACCCAAATGTGCATGGTGGACGGGTTTGAGGCGGTTATGCAATGATAACATATTCAGGTGCTTCTGTATGCATATATGGACACAGATGAGTACAGGGTCTGCCTACCCCAGTCTGTAATACATTGCTGAATCTTTGGCAGTATGGAGTCAGTAAGACCCTGAATCATATCCTGATTTTTTAAAATTACTATTTGTGATCAGTTGCCTGTCTTTGCCAAGGCAGGTTGACCAGTGTGTTGGGCTCGTTAGTGTTTCATTAATTGGCCGAAGAATAGTCAATCAGCGACCCCCCTCCCCTCCTTCCAGCGTGGTGGACCAATAGGCGAGCAGCACACTGTAGCCTGCACTATCATTGACCAAAGAACAGCCAATCAGCGACTGCCCCCCACCATGGCAGACCACAGCCTGCACTATATAATGAGGTGGAATTGGGCACCACTCAATTCCACAGTGAGCTCTGCAGCCATCAAAGTCAGTTGGAACCCTTGAAATAGCTGAACGCAGTCTTCGGTGAAACGTCAGGACCATCATACGCTCCTGGACCACAGCCTACAAGCCTGGAAAATACAGACATGATTTGTAACACCAGCTGTCAAAGCCTCAACTGCTGCAGTGTATACGAAAGGTGATTTGTCCATGACCAATGAGGAGGGGAGGGCTACATGAACAGTCCAATTGGACTGAAACTGGTATCATATGTATACCTAGCTCGCACAATTCCATATTTCCATTATCAACATGAATGACCCATTCCTTCATGGTGTTGCAATTTCCATTTTCCATGGTGCTTTACTTCATTGCTATTTACAGTGGTCCTACTGTGATAGGAGCAGTAATTTCTTGCCAACAGCAATATACAAAATATTCTGTTATTATAGATTATTACCAAACCATAGTTTTAGATAAAACTATGAAGGAGAGCAACATCACTATGTTGCAAGAGTTTTCAAAAGTTAATTTCTTTCTTTCTCTGGAGATATGTCTCTTTTCGATTTCACCAGCTTGTTGGTGTCTTGAAACAGACTTATTACATTTTTGATATGTTTGATCCATGTTACCATTTATAGTTTGTCGCCATTCTTATTTCTTATTTCCTTCTCTGGTATGTATATTTTATTGTCTAATTTAAGTGACCCTTTATTCAATAAAATGGTTATTGTTATTAGGGACTTAACAGTGTTTAACATTTGGGCTGCTTGTGGTGAGCTGGTTACAAAACATCTGTATTACTTTATATTAGTGAAAATCAGTTGAATGTAATATTATTTCATAGGCTGAGCTGACCAGACATGGAGGCATCATGGCATCTCTGTATACATCCAGAGCTGTGGACAGTACAATGACCCTGGAGCTGTCTTTAGAAATTAACAAGAAACTACAAGCAGTTCTTGAAGACACATTGTTAAAGAATATTACTCTGAAGGTATGGCTATTTCATCATTTTCCCTTTGTCTCAAAGTAAACATACTTGATCACCTACCATCCTCTAACTAGGCAAGGACTGAGAAACGAGCTAGTAATGTACCATTCTAGTGTTTAGCCAAAATGATTGTTTGAAATCGTAGGGAACGTAATACGCAGAATGGCGACTATCAGTGCTGGGATTAACTAGAGCAGATGATCACTTTACTTATTTCCTTTAATTCCAGGTGGAACATTGGGCCTCAACGAAATTTCTCCAGTTTGTTCTATCTGCCACCAATGCTTTCACCTCCCTCCGTGTCTTGTTAACTCCAGCAATCTCCCTGTCTATGGTTCTCTTCTAGGTAATCCTCGGTCTGCCTTGCCTGCGACTATATTGTGGATTCCAGCTCAATTCCTGCCTTGTGATACTTTCTTGTGGTCTTCTTTTTTCTTCTTTTTTTTGCTGTTTGGTTTACGTCGCACCAACACAGATAGGTTTTATGGCGACAATGGGATAGGATAGGCCTAGGAATGGAAGGAAGCGGCCGTGGCCTTAATTAAGGTACAGCCCCAGCATTTGCCTGGTGTGAAAATGGGAAACCACGGAAAACCATCTTCAGGGCTGCCGACAGGGGCTCGAACCCACTATCTCCCAATTACTGGATACTGGTCGCACTTAAGCGACTGCAACTATCAAGCTCGGTCTTGTGGTCTTCTCAGGATGTGCCCAATCCATCTCCATTTTCTTCTCATCTGTTCCTGTATGGGACTTTGACTTGTGGCCTCCCGAAGGTCTTTGTTTGAGATGGTCTTTGGCCACCATATTCTCATAATGTACCTCAAACACTGATTTATAACAGTCTGTAACCTTGTGGTAATGTCCTTGGTCATTTTACAGGTCTCACTTCCATACAGTAACACAGATTTAACATTTGAGTTGAATATCCTTAGCTTCGTTTTTATACGAATGCGACCGGGCGAGTTGGCCGTGCGATTAGGACGCGCAGCTGTGAGCTTGCATCCGGGAGACAGTGGGTTCGAACCCCACTGTCGGCAGCCCTGAAAATGGTTTTCCGTGGTTTCCCATTTTCACACCAGGCAAATGCTGGGGCTGTACCTTAATTAAGGCCACGTCCGCTTCCTTCCCATTCCTAGGCCTTTCCTATCCCAACGTCGCCATAAGACCTATCTGTGTCGGTGCGACTTAAAACAATTTGCAAAAATACGAATGTGAGGGGATCTCCATATTGGTTGTAACTATGCAAAAACTCCTTTGGCTTTATTTATACGACTTCACCACATCTCTAAAAGCACTTCCATCATGGCTTACCATGCTTCCTAAGTAGCAAAATTCCTCTACCCTTCCTATATCAATTCCATCTAGAATTAAGCTAGAATTGTTATGATGGTTTATGCGCATTTCCTTAGTCTTTTTGTTATTAAGCCTACTTTTTTAGCTTAAAAATAAAGTCATTTAGTTTGATTTCCATGTCCTGAAACATTTTGCAAGAAGACAGAGATCATCTGCATAATCTAGTTCTTCCAATCAGTTATTTAATCCCCACTGATTGCCATGCTTTATATTCGTTGCCTCGCTCAGCATACAATCCACTGTCATGATAGAACAAGATTGGCAACAGTAGACATCCTTGTCTTATTCCAGATTTTACAGCAAAAGGTTCACACAGCTTCCCTTTATGTTCTACTTGACAATTATATCCATCACACATTGCCTGTGTAAGATGGACTACTTTTGTGGAATTCCGAACTTTTCCGTTTTCCTCCGGTTGACAGAATGAAAGGTCTTTCAAAATCAATGAAAAGTATATACAGAGATGTCTAATACTCAGCAAATTGTTCAATGATTAGCCTTAGTGTATTAATCTGATCCACAGTAGACCGACCTTCTCTGAAACCTGCCTGTTCTTGACATAATCTCCTGTCAACGGCTATGCTTTTTCTGTTCAGAATGACTCTTGACTTCATTTTTCCTCCATATGAGAGCAACATTATTCCCCTCCAGTTCTTGCAATCTGAGAGGTTACCCTTCTTCGGTATCTTCCTGAGGACACCCTTCTTCCATTCCTCTGGAAGATGTTCTTCGTTCCATATTAGTGTTAGAACTGGCTCTGTGATTTCCGCTGTTAAATCTGGATCTACCTTTAGGCATACCTGCCAACCCTTCCGATTTACCTGGAAACTTTCCGGTTTTTAACTCGTCTTCCGATTTTCCGATTTATTTTTACTTCTTCCGATTTTTGACTAATATAATCTCTAGTACGGCCAATACTCTTCCCCTACAATAAAGGATAAATTCTTATGTGCTTGTATAATTTACGAAACCTAATTTTCAAGCGTATTTGATGCTTTATTTCGTGAGTATTTCGTCCGTCGCCTTCGTGTATCGTGTTTCCCGCTCACCACAGCAGCGTGTGCGCTTTATACAGCTGGGGATTTGGGGCGGCAATCGTCCTGCAAGCAAGAGGCTAGCGCGCGCTAACGACTCAGTTAATCGGGACGAAAGAATGAGTTTGTTATTGTGTTGTTCGCGCGCTGTTAACATCGTTTCTGTGCGTAGTTTCGTTGGAGTTGTAGGCCACGTGTTTTTCCTTGCATTTCTATGACCGTTTCTGGTATTTTCTTTTCTCGTTATGGCCAAAAAATATGACAAACGTTATCTCCAAGTGCTCAGAGATGCCTATAAATTTCTGTACATTTTACCGGCTATTGAAGGAAACTACCTATTTTCCCGCGAACCGTAATCGACGCCCTTGAATAATTTACACATCCCAATATTTTTGGGTCCAAAGTGGAATTCGACGCACCCACAACTTTGAAGATCCATCACTCAGCTCCGGATGCGTTTCGAAATAAAGATGCCAACTACTCAGGTAGCAGGCTTCCTATTGCGAAAACGGGCATTCCAAATACAGGCAACGTGCTGTATTAGCCGGCAGGAAATCCCACTGCACTAGTTTTACGGGTGTTTCGCGTACGGGACATAATGTGATCTCAAAATTGTCAGTCCACAGTACTCGATTAATACTGCATCATACGAACTTGCGGTGATCAGTTACGCCGAAACATAGTGAATAGAGCAGCGGGCAGCAATTTTTCAGTGTGCAAATGAAACATGTGCTACCGCGGCAACAGAAGTGCACTTCAAGCGGCCAACAAGTCTCGCAAAGCATTTCGCGGACCAAAAAGCGGCAAGTTTCCGCAAGTAGAGGATTATCTGCTTAACTATATGATTTTGTTACGCAATGTTGGATAAGCCGTTTCTCACAAAATGCTGCATTTTAAAGAATGAGAAATGGCCGCGGCACGTGGAATCATTGTCTCGTATTTGAAGGTTAGCCGAGGCTGAATTAATTTTATGAAGAGAAATGGACTTTCTCTTCGACGAAGAACAACATTATGCCAAAAAGTGACGAATGATTTCAACCATTTTCAGCGCTTTGTGATTGGGAAGCGTAAAGTGAAGGAATATTTTATCTCCCTTATAGGAACCGCAGGTCAGACGCCAATCAGTTTCCATATACCATTAAGTCAAACAATTGATAAGAAAGGAACGTACAGTGTTATCGCACGCGCTACCGGAAGCAAAAAAACAACGATGTACTGCAATGCTTGCTGTAACAGCTGATGGCAGAAAGCTTGCAGCTTACATTGTTCTAAAACGAAAAACAATGCCTAAAGCAAAATTTCCGCGAGTGATCCACGTTCTAATTCAAGAAAAAAGGTGGATGGACACGTCATTCGTACAAGATTGGATACGAACGGTTTGGGGTAATGTAGCAGGGTCCCTCCATCGATGCCCGGCCCTTCTCGTGTTGGACAGGGTTTTTTTTGCCGGTATGTCATTCAGGTCGTATTGTCAGCTCGTAATGGGAAGAATGTTTTCCAGTGTCGGTACTTCAAACTCACGTGTCTAACTTATCTGATGTACCCTATTTGACTTTTCAGAAAAAATCTCACGCCGGAATTTTACGCCAAATGACGATAACTGCAAATGGGTTGAACCAATTGTGTTTGGATTATATTTGATGTACCAGTATCTTTGAAATGTAAATGAATTGTAAATAATTTGTAAACATCCGATTTCCTTGAATCGCATCCGAAGTTTTCGCCTGTATTTTTCGTCAAAAAAAGTGCGTTAATTACGCGAGAATATACGGTATTATGCATTTTGTTGCGCGTGTCGGTGTGACAAATATTATTCGTATGTTAATGTCATAAATGAGAATGATTAGGTACATTTTCTTGTAACCATTTTTATGTTTTCTTAGTTTAAGATTTTAAATTTAATGGTCAATTCGCATCGTAACTGTAGACAAGTATGCCTTTTATCCTGACCTTTTTTCACGTAGACCTTGGTGGAATATATGTGATGAAATCCAAGAATTAAAAAATCTTCCTATTTTTGGTTTCTAAAAGTTGGCAGGTATGCTTTAGGGCTTCTGGGATAATGTTATCTACACCTGGTGCTTTGCCACTCTTCATTTGTTTCACTACTTGTGCAATCTCTTGTCGTGTTGGTGGTTCTACCGAGATGTCTGGATCCTCCAAAATGGTTTCAACTTCTTCAGTTCTGGATTCCTTACCAAGATTATTGAGTACTACCATGAAGTGATGTCTCCATTTTTCCAATTGTTGTGTCTCAGGTGTCAAGGCTACGCCGCTTACCTCTCTGACTGGTTTCTCCCCTGAAAAGTTACTCCTAGAAAGCTTTCTCATAATGGCATATACTTCTTTGCTGTTGCCGACTCTTGCTGCTTCTTCTGCCAGTGTTGCCAGTTGGTGTGTAAACTCTTGTTTATCTCTCCTCACTTTCTTCTTAACCTCCTTGTTGGCCTCCCTGTATTTTTCCATTGCTACTGCTTTCTGGTTTCTTGTTCTACTGGAGCTGACAAGTGTCTTGCACTTGGATTGATTCCCAAGCATCATCCGATATCCATTCTTTCCTCCCTTGTTCTCTGTAGCCCACTGTCTCTTCACATGTGTCATGAAAGAGCTCCTTGACTGTGTTCCATTTAGTATTTACCTCTTCATCTGGTTGTTCGGCAAGGGCTTCAAACCTGTTGGGTATCTTAAATTCATTTTGCACCTCAAGTTTCCCAAATTTCCTGGAGTTGAAGTGTTTCATTCGTACTGCTGCCTATTTTACTGGTGCTGCCACCTTCATTCTAATGTCAGAAATCATAAGGTGATGGTCACTCCCTCCATCTGCTCCACGTTTGTTCCTGACATCAAGGAGTGAATGTCTCCAACTTTTACTTATCGCTAAATGATCAATTTGGTTTTCTGTCTGGAGATCAGGTGACACCCACGAGATCTTGTGTCAGTTCTTATGTGGAAACAATGATCCACCTATAACCAATCCAAAATGACTATATAGGTCTATGAATCTCTGGCCATTATTATTTTCTTCTATTCCATGTCTCCTCATGATGATTTCCCTTCCTTCATTTTCACTACCGATTTTTGCATTTAGATCTCCCATCAATACTACAATGTCCTCCTTTATGCCTGCCAGTGTTGATGTCAGCCTATCATAAAACTCCTCCTTCTTTTCCTCTTCTGCTACCTCTGTTCGTGCGTAGTACTGCACTATGATCACAGGTCTAACTTTGGTTCGTATTCATACAGTAATTATCCTGTGTGCTACAGGGGTCCATTCCATTATGATATTTTTTGCTTTCTTTGTGAGTAAGACACCCACTCCACTTGAATGTTGATCATTTTCTTCTCTTCCAGAGTAAATGAAGACACCACCCTTTTCTGTCCTCACCTCTCCATAGCCTGTCCATCTTGTTTCACTCAACCCAAGTATCTCCACTTTATACTTTTTCATTTCTGCCATTACTTTCTCAGTCTGTGCCAGTTTCATACAGTTTTCACATTCCAGAATCTGATTTTTGTCCTGCATTTCATTGCAGTAGTCATCCCCTTAAAATCCGGCCGGCATAAATTTTGTCTGGTTTCTGTAATGAGTTTAATTCAGGTGTGCGAGTTATTAGCCCACAGCACCCTAAGTCTAGTGGAGGGGCTGCCAATTGTCTGCGCTAGACAGCAGGATTTTTCTGTAGGGGTTATCTCCCTTTGCCTTTAAAGATCCCCCTTTACCACAAGGCAGTGGTTTCTTCTTTATCTCCAAGAAGAAAGGACTGCCTCCTCCACCAGCTTCGCCGTACCAAAGGACTCCTTCTCCGCCGTTGCTACCGTTGAGGTCTTCACCTGAGCCCCGTTAGTCGTCACTTTTCAGGGTTCCTGTAGGGCCTTCACAGCTACCGTAGCAGTCATGGGGCACACAGATCCCACTGTACTACATCACCTCTACAGGACATGGACAAGGGGTTGGCCTTGTGGGAGGCAGATCAGATGATAGTCCCCTGTTTATTATCTGAGCTTTGACAATGGATCAGCTTGCTACTAGTAACCTCTTGTCATAAGTTGTGTTTAGTATTATTCCATCGTTCTTGTGCCAAGCTGTTCTTTCATTCCTTTCTCCAAAGGTTTCCTTGATTTTCCTGTATGCAGCATCTACCTTTCCTAGGACCATACAACCTTCAACATCCTAGCATTTCTTCTTTAGCCAGTCTTCCTTAGCTACCTTGCACTTTCTATCCACTTCATTCTTTAATCACCTGTATTCTTTTCTGCCCTTTTCATTTCTAGCATTCTTGTATTTTTGTCGTTCATCAATCAGGTCTAGTATCTCCTGAGTTATCCACTGATTCTTAGTTGATCTTTTCTTTTTTCCTAACATTTCTTCAGCAGCCCTGCTGACTTCATTTTTCATGACTGTCCACTCTTCCTCTATTGTGTTTCCTTCAGCCTTTTCATTTAGTCCTTTTGCAACATGTTCCTTGAAACAATCCCTCACATTCTTTTCTTTCAACTTGTCTAGATCCCATCTTTTTGCATTCTTTCCTTTCTTCAATTTCTTCAGCTTCAGATGGCACTTCATGACCAACAAGTTGTGGTCAGAGTCCACGTCTGCTCCTGGGAAAGTTTTGCAATCCAACACCTGGTTTCTGAATCTCTGCCTAATCATAATGAAGTCTATTTGATACCTTCCAGTGTCTCTGGGTCTCGTCCACGTATAAAGCCGTCGTTTGTGGTGTTTGAACGAAGTATTGGCAAGGACTAAATTATGATCAGTGTAGAATTCAACCAGCCGACTTCCTCTTTCGTTCCTTTGTCCCAATCCAAATTTTCCTACTGTATTACCTTCTCTTCCTTGGCCTACCACTGCATTCCAGTCTCCCATCACAATTAGATTCTCGTCACCTTTTACATATGGTATTAAATCTTCTATCTCTTCATATGTTCTTTCGAATTTTTCATCATCCGCTGAGCTAGTGGACATATAGACCTGCACTATTGTGGTGGGCATTGGTTTGGTGTCTATCTTGACGACAATAATTCTTTCACTATGCTGGTCATAGTAGCTTACCCGCTGCCCTATTTTCTTATTCATTATTAAACCAACTCCTGCATTTCCTCTGTTTGATTTTGTGTTGATAATTCGGTAGTCGCCTGACCAGAAATCCTGTTCTTCCTGCCAATGTACTTCACTTATACCAACTACATCTAACTTTAGTCTATCCATCTCCGTTTTCAGATTCTCTAACCTACCACAACGATTCAGACTTCTAACATTCCACGCTCCGACTCGCAGAATGTCAGTATCCATCTTCCTGATGATCGCCCCCTCTCGTGTAGTCCCCACTCGGAGATCCGAATGGAGGACTAGTTTACCTCCGAAATATTTTACCCGGGAGGAAGCCATCATCAGTACATCATTCATACAGGGAGAGCTGCATGTCCTCGGGAGTTAGTTACGGCTGTAGTTTCCCGTTGCTTTCAGCCGTGTAGCAGTATCAGCACAGCTAAGCCATGTTGAGTATTATTACAAGGCCATATCAGTCAATCATCCAGACTGCCACCCTTGCAACTTCCGAAAGGCTGCTACCCCCCTGAGTAAAATAGGTAAACACTAAAAAATGAACTTTATGGATGATTGCTTCTTACCAGCTCCTATCCGTAAAAGTTTCTCACGGGCAAACATTCGAAACTTCTGTGTTCTCATTAAGTTGTTTTTATGTGCATACAGATTTATATTCTTCCTGCAAGATTTTAAGTATTATTTTATTTTTGCTTTTCTGCCATTTTCAGGAGAATATCGACACTTTAGGAATGGAAATTTCCCGATTAACGATGCAGATGAACAGTGCAGCTAAGTCATCATAGCCAAAACAAAGATGATACTTATTAGTGTCTATTCCATGGGTAAGACTCTTGCTAAAATAGTTGATTTTGTCTGTCCATTTTATATAGCATCATATTTGTGAAATGTAATTTCATAAAATTAGTTAATATGCGACTTGCTTTGAAAGCAAATCAGTGAATAAAACTAAAGAAGTTTGGAGAGAGCTACAAAGAGTGAAATCAAACTCCAGGTTGTATATTACAGTGCATGTAGTGTGTTTTAGTAGATATTAATATAATAATGATATGGAACTTTAGCTGGAACAAACCTGCTGCTGGTAATGATGGTTCAAATATACAGGACTGTACTGATTTAGAGGAAGAGACAAAAAAGCTCATCAGAATTGTTGTCAGTGTTCTTCCGAAAGGCTTCAGGACTGACTATGGAGTCCTCAGCTATAGTACCTTTAACTTTCTTACTGAATATGTAGTAAGGATATACTGTATATTGAGAAAATATATTAGCTGCTATAGTTAGTATAAACAGTTGGCAGTTCAAAGAGGAAAAGCTGCTTGCTTGTGTCTTTCATGTCCGTTCATCTTCTAATGTAAAATATGAACAGTTCCGTTTATTCACACCTTGGAAGAAAATCTTTCCTTGATCTTTTTCTAACTTCTGCTGTACTACAGGAATAGTATCTTCAATATACAAGGTCTGCGTAGATCTGTGATGTTATTCCTTCTTTGAGAATGTAGCTGGTCAGAACAGAGAGCTATGATAGCGTAATTGCATAACCCATATGCATTCCAGTATTTTGATATCTTTAAAAATATTATAGGCTATTCAGATTGAAGAAGAACAAAGCTTTTTAACTCTGTGAAAGTTCCTTCATGATGTAACTCGTGTATATGTGACTTTTTCAGTATTGCTCCTAAAGGATATGAGCTTTGTTAAAATAATTTAGGTTTCTAGATACCTTTTTTGTTTGTTGTCTGGAAGTAAAAATCTTTTCTTAAGAATGTGTACAAATTTTGGTGGGAACTTTCATCATAATGCACAGGTTGTGAATGTGGGATTTTTGTTAAGCAGAACTGGTATTAAACTGTTTTGACTGTAACTTATGACATTCTGATACTGGTTATGAAATGAGTAACTCCAAAAATAACAAGGTAATTACTGTAAACATATTACCAAGCTTATTTTTAAATCTTTCATATGTTTTCTTAACTACTGACTGTGCATAATTTCATGCTAAAACAGAAAGTGCTGAAAACTGGTGCAAAATCCATTATTATAGGAAGGAATTCAAGAGTACAGTAAACTCATTATGATTAGGTTGAAATAGTACATGAAAAAAATCCAACAATATAGATAATGCAACCCTTCTGCATCTGCCACATTAATTAAACTTTATTACATTGCTTGTTAAGTATGGGATAGTCTGTGATATTCCACTTTCCTAAAATATTAAAAGCCTCCTATAATTTGACATGCATTCTCACTGAGATGATGTCTTCAAGATAGAGTCTTATTTGATTAATATAAACACATTTCATAGCATCTTATCATGGTTATCGCAAATAAATTTATATTCTTTATAGTCTCTACGTTCACTCTTTTCTTCAATGATGGTCAGAGCTCAGTCCGTTAATAATTCCTAAGTTCTCCAAAACTTCTCTTTATTTGGTAGTTTCTTTCTTTTTTTTTTTTTTATATTCAGATAGATCATTGTTACTTCTAGATATGCTATCAATATATCAGGTATTATACTTTGCATAACACTTGAAATAATTGTTTATCAGTACTTGAAGCTTATTGAATACTGGGAATCATTAGCTATTGGAATGTTATATCATTGTAACCATTATGTTTTTCCTTTATCCCTGTTATGTACATTAAGTTTTTGCCTATCATAACAGGGAAGTTAGGTGTTGTGCTGTATTGTGTTGTGTTAAATCAGTCTTTCTCATTTCAGGAAGAAAAGTTCTCTGCTTACGCTAACGTAACTGTTGATAGAAAACTAGAATATAAAGATATAATTGTGAAAATTTGCACCGTATTAGATTCTTTAACTCCGTAACGTTTCATAGAACTGTTCCAAAGAATGTCTTTGTAGCGTCTTGGTGATTTGATTAATAATAAGGCAGATAGGAAGTCCTTTATAAATATTTTTGATGCTGATTAATATCATTGGTATACAAAAGAAAACTTTTTTTCATTCACAAGAAGTAAAATAACTGAATGTGTGTTTTTCATGCCGAGCTCAAGTATGCTTTCAGAGTTTTTCCATCAGGCAGGGTGGTTTCCCCCCTCCCACCTGTTTAACAAGTTGAGTGCCAGACAGAAATTCATAGGATTGTTGTCTAGTGCCGTGAGCTGATAACATCGAGTTACTCTCTGGTGCCAAAACGTTCACAGGCTTAACAAAGCAAGTGATCGCTGAAATGAGGATATATTTATGATATATTAGGTTGACTTTTATGTATATTAGGTAAACAGTCCCGACGCTCGGTCATACTTACCTTATATGCCGTTGATCATGAGAGACATGTTAGCTTGTTCATACTGGAGCCGTACAAAAGAACGATCCCCGATTTTAGGTCTGGAAATGTTTGTAAATGACGATCTTCCGATTTTAGGTTAGAAAATTTTCGTATAAAATGTTGTTATATAAAGTAGTGAAAATCATGCTAATTTAATCAATTAGGATGTAAGAGAATAATATTATTAGAATAATTTTTAGTTTAGGAATACTGATATATATGTAATTGTGTTTGTATAACATTTAATTTGTGTAAGAGAACCTAGCAGTGACGATTGTGCAACATGGGAAACCAGTGACTATATCGTCGAAGACTGTTGAAGTCGGTCAAAAGTGTTGCAATAGGTGACTTGGAAACCTGGAGTACAGTGGGGAAGTGTATGCTGAAGATTACAATTCATCAGTGTGGATGAAGGTGCAAGACCGCTATTTGCGGATTCAAAATCACTGTGACTATATACTTCGTCTACATCATTGTTGTATGACTTGTTCAATATATCGTCCAGACTATCTGCACTAAGTCTTTTACTGCTCGATTTACTCATAGTGACTTAAAGGAAAAAAGGAACTCGCAGCACTGCACACTTACATAAACAGTCCGTGGGTGAGATAGACAATGACTTTGTCACCCTACAAAGCACTCTTGACATACCCATATGGGGTTGCGCCACAACAGGAATTGACGAATGAAAGGTGGAGTATGCACGTACTTAAATAGATGGCCAACAGATGGCAGGAAGAGACTTTATACAGCTTCGAAACACACACTTACTGCGCACCCGAATGGGTTCGATAGTTCTCGATTTTGAACAAACATATGACCCCATATGGGGATGTAATGTTAGAAAACTTGTCTACTCTCACGTACCCAAATGGGGTCATTTGGCACTCAACGTGTTAAAATGTTGTAGAATTACCATAGTACTAATATAACACTAAATGATAAATATACACCTCATTTGGAGTAATTGAAAAGTTTTGTATGATGATTTTGGGCCTTTTTGCCTTTGCCTTTAGGTTGTATCTCTCCAGAGTCAGCCCTATGATTTTCTGTGATGAAATCTAGATAGGAGTCCAAGTTGTGAAGTTTTAAAGACTTGCTGCATCCTATAGCTTGTTATGATTACAGATCATTCGCTATTTCGTGATCGTTTTCTGCTTTTCGATTTCCAAGAAAACCAAAACAGGTATTGTTGAATGATTTTTTTCATGCTACTTTTTCCAGTAAATGATACATCTTCTCAACATTTTCATCATTGATAATTTTTTTTCCCCCCTTGCTATTTGCTTTACGTCACACCGACACAGATATGTCTTATGGCGACGATGGGATAGGAAAGGCCTAGGAAGTGGAAGGAAGCGGCCGTGGCCTTAATTAAGGTACAGCCCCGGCATTTGCCTGGTGTGAAAATGGGAAACCACGGAAAACCCTCTTCAGGGCTGCCGACAGTGGGGACCGAACCCACTATCTCCCGATTACTGGATACTGGCCGCACTTAAGTGACTGCAGCTATCGAGCTCGGTTCATTGATTACTAATCTTGTTTATGGCCCTATAAGAATGCCATCCTTCTGTTTTGCTTCACTAACTTTGATAAATTTAGGTTTCAGATACATAAATGCAGCAGAATCTTTATCTACTGCTTTTACAACATTTTCATAAATCCCGTATGTTGGGGAAGTAAACACATTTTTTTCAGGATTCGCCAATGGGTATTTGACACATTTTTGTGGCCTGGAATAGGAGATTCACATTTAGGCCATGTTTCTTAATTTAGTGAGACTTCCTGTCCCTATTGTCCAATTCACATAACAGCAGAACTTGGTGTATCCAAGTTTCAAACCCAGTTATAAAACTATGACCTTTAAATCTCCACAATATTCTAATGGGTGGGAGCAGCAGAATACATCCACAGGATCCCTTGCTTGTCGTAGACAGCAACTAAAAGGGGACCAGGGAATTCATCTTGGGAACGTGGGTTGGCAACCATGGGTCCTGTACCAAGTTTGGCATTGCTTCCACTTACTTGTGTCAGCTCCTCACCTTCATCTTTCCTATCTGGTCACCTCTCATTCTTTTCCAACCCCAACAGTAATAGATTTGCAAGGCCTAGGGATTCTTTAATTTTCATGCCTTTTGGGCCCTTTCTTTTTCTTCGAAGTGTTGGACCTTTTCCAATTTCATTCTGATTAGTGTTAATAGAGTATGTTTGCCCAGTTGTACTTTCTCTTAAAATAATAATTACCACCACTATCAGCCTTCAAACTTATTTTGATGAGTCTGTGAACGATCACCACTCAGTTGGCTGGTGCTGATGTCCAGGACCCTCCATTACTGAACAAGCATTATTGCAATTACACCTTTCTCTTTAAAGAAGTATTCTTTGAAATCACCATTGTGACTACAATCAGTCTTGTATATCTTTGTTGAGTAGCTTCCAACCTTTGAGCCTAGAACTTAAAACTTCAGCCAGTTCTTTAGACAACTTTAAATCTTTGGTACAGGATATTCTTCACTAAGTAAAAAATGAAATGGTGTATGGCTTTTAGTGCCAGGAGCATCCGAGGACATATTCAGCAGATCGTTTAATTTGATGCCCGTAGGCAACCTGCGCATCGTGATAAGTAATTCAGGTCTCATTGCAAATGACAAATTAGGATAGTTAACTGTATATTTTGTTTTAGATTGATTTCTCTTATGTTAGTTAAACAGAAGTAGCGATTAGTTGAATATCTCTGTTCCCTCCAAATCATATGAACTGCAAATGGCATTTGATGTGTACTATTTTTTCATCCAGTGAGAAGCCTAACACCTAATACCCAGCAAATATTTGGGGCTCAGTCTTTATCAAAATCACCAAATTTTCGTCCAAAATAAAGTTCATAACTCTTATTTTACAAGAAGTGTGAAATTTTGCTTCTGGAACTTCAAGGTTAGTTCACCACACACAGTAAAAATTGTCTGGATGATTTAAACTTTTCTTACCATATTGAAACTCTTCTAAAAACTAGTAAACATAAAAATAAAAGCAATATACAGCACAAAACATTACCGGTTGAATACAACTAAATACTGGCTGTCTGCTTACCATACAAATGCCTGCACATTGTTGCCATACCATTCTGAATAAAATTCATGCACCTGTGTGTGTTTTTCCCCTTTTTTATAACTTGAAAAATTATAAGAAAGAAATCCTAATACATAGAAGTATATTATTAAAAAATGACTGCACAAAAACCTATGGTAGAATATCATCCATTTTCCTCGTCCAGCTCCTGCTGGGTTGGAATGTTCATGGCACCTTTCCATCGTCCTCCGTCTGATCACCATTGTTTCTGATAGAACAGTTCTGATTCTATATTTGGATTCAGCATAAAATCTGCACTTAAGTCAGTATCCAGTTTTCTTGTGAAAATCCTGTTGTCCAGTGCATTTGGTTGTAATAGTTACTTATGTAGTGTATAAACTGTCTTTATATGTACAAATTGAATATTTAGTACAATGTTATTCCTGATGCATATGCATTGTGTTTGGATAATTAATTGTTTGCATGTATATACACACCTTGAAGTGTACAAACTGTATAAATATGGTCAGGTGGATTGTAGAAAAGAGTGGAGACTTGCTAAGGCAAAGACAAGTAACTGTGACCCATATTTGTAGAAAAAGGAGAGAAACTTGCTCAGGCAAAGGCAAGCAACTCTAAGCTTTGTGCTTGCTTAGCAGCTGAATAAATTTTACTTTTGCTTCCTCATACTGTCATCTGAAGAATATGAGCTTTATTTTTTTCACATGTCTGAACATGATCCAATAAGATAGTCATAAATCAAAATGTTCTTAATCTTCATGACCTTGTTTATTAAAGAGAAATTAGGAAGATATCTTTGAATCATAGCCTCCGTGGCTCAGGCGGCAGCGCACTGGTCTCTCACCGCTGGATACCGTGGTTCAAATGCCGGTCACTCCATGTGAGATTTGTGCCGGACAAAGCAGAGGCGGGACAGGTTTTTCTCCGGGTACTCCGGTTTTCCCTGTCATCTTTCATTCCAGCAACACACTCCACTATCATTTCATTTCATCTGTCATTGCCCCAGAGGATTGCAACAGGCCTCGGCAGCCGGCACAATTCCTATCCTCGCCGCAAGTTAGGGGCTTCATTCATCCCATTCCTGACCTGGTCATTGACTGGGAAACAGGTTGTAGGTTTTCATTTTCATCTTCAAATCATACAAAGCTCTTTGCTTCATTTAAACCTGGCAAACTGTCATGGCATTTGGAACTAGGTACACAGTTTTTCATATTGCTTATACTGTACTTAATTTGGTTCAACTGTATTTTCCTTTGGATGTATACCTCCGAAACCCCTAACCACCTTTTTAAATAGTTGATTTTCTTGTGCACTCCCTAAGTGACACCATTCTATTTAGTACATCTTCTAATGGAAAAGTGTTCCTCACCAATTGTGAACTTGTTTTGTATATTAACATGCAAATTCTCCCGTTCATTGTTCTAAGATGATAATATTCAGTAAGCAAGAACATTATTATATTAGGGCATTTCACAGGACACTTTAGGCTCTTATCTTTGTCACAAGTGTGCCTTGTGTTTTGTCTGCTCTTTGCTTTTTTACTGTCTCATAGGTCAGAAATATATCAAGCAAATAGATTGATGAACAACACTACATGGCACCAATTATATAATAGAACATGTAGTTACATTGAGATGCCATTTCATTAACAGTTTGTTTTTACAATCTGTAATAAGGAATTACTTTGGTGCTTTGCAGTAGTTACCATAAGCATTTGTAAAAAATATGTGAGGTAAAGCTCCACTCTAAAACCTACACTTGATGGCTGTCACATTTAGTGAAGCTGAGATTTGAAGCATTGACATTGCTGAGTTATTCTGATGGCTCTCCTCTTGCAACTTAAAAACTAGTTCACTTTGCCTTATTAAATCTCTGGATCTTTTCACTCAAGATATTTCATGATTTGTGACAAGAGTTGTGTATGCTCTCAGAATTGTTAAGTGTGCCCATTTGAGGTGATTTCACTGCTC
The DNA here is from genome assembly GCF_040414725.1 of Anabrus simplex. Lineage (NCBI taxonomy): Eukaryota > Metazoa > Arthropoda > Insecta > Orthoptera > Tettigoniidae > Anabrus > Anabrus simplex. The sequence continues at coordinate 544,651,930 of NC_090265.1, read as the reverse complement.
AGACTTTTGCTTACATTCCTACAAAAAAGAAATATGTTAAAAGTTAGGTTCCAGGAATGATTTAAGTCCAAGCAGTGACACAGTAGAAATGTGAGTGAGCAAAGTTTGTTGTACTTATAAATATATTCCAGAGGATCTTATACTGTATTTATTATGCACTGTATTGTGTAATTTTGATGACTGATAAATTGTTTATTTGGAAGGGAAACAATAAATAGGTTATAAAGTCATTAATATGTAGAGAAAAACAGATGCAGAGTGGCTACACATCCATGTACTTGCACTGTTAAAAAACTTGATTGAGAATTTACATTTACAGATGATCTATGATTTTATCATCTCCCCTTATTCTGACAAAGCTTGGTTGAGATGTATATGATTCTTTCCCATGTTACTCTGTTCGGTTGCATAGTAAAATGGTTACAGCACTCACCTTCTTTGCTGGTAAACACAGCACAGTGAGGGAGGATTGAACTTCAGATTTCCCACTTGTGAATTTAAACCTAACGAAGGTAATCAGACTTTTGAAGGACAAATAAAGCCTGTTTGGCCCCCTGTGTCATATGATTGCAGAATATAAAAGACCTCTGGTCACACATTTGTTGTTTGCCTGACAAAATTATTTAAAACTCAGTAATAGGTTGCCCAGTAGAATTCCAGTTTCTCTACCAGCAGGTAGAGTAAAACAAAATGTTGAAATTAACTGGCAGGCTTCAAATCAAAATAGCTACATGTGGTAGTTGATGCCATATTATTATTGTTATTATTAATCTCCCCACCACTTCTCATCCATCATGGTGCTCCAGTCAGGTACTGTTGGCTTTTACTATTCTTAACCTTGTGCATTCCTTGTAAACTGGGCCCTCTTTGATCTCTTTCCTTTCTTTTGCAATTAATTCCATAGTTTGTTTTTTGTTTTTTCATTCATCTGTTCAGTATGTTCAAAATATCTTAGTTTATTTTTCTGCATTTTTATCACATTTCTTACCATAAATTAATTCCATTTGTTTTAATTTCTCCTCCTGCTTTTCCTTATCTCTATCAGAAAGGCTGTCAGAACCTAAAATGATTAAAATTAAAGTAAATTTTGTTTGAAATATGTTTGAATAAAGCTGACAGTTGTCAGAATATCAGCTAGAAACTATTTCAACTTTTCTCTTAACGACCCCCATCACCTTTTTCTCCTTTGAATATTGTTGTGTATGTTAGCCCAGCATGTAAGGTAACACAAATGTAAAGATATTATAGACTGAGTTTCATATAAGTGTGCCCTGCTGTTTTCACGTAATCTGCATACATACATCACAATGTAGAGACAAAAGAAATTTTATTATTAGAGATCTCTTTACAAGATTGTATTGATTGTATTGAGATTAATATTTCAGATATTTCAGAGCAGAGTGGTTGTTCCTTGTGTGTGGTAGTATACTTGATTCTGCTGATGCAGAATGGAACCTGCCTTCCCTCTGGTAGGCCACTTATGTGATAGCATTTAAAGCTTAGACCCAGGCAACATGTGTACCATCAGGAAATGCTTACATATATACTGGAAATTTCACCCATAAATTGGAAAAGAGCTTTATGCCTGTTGCTCACGGTCAAATTTTTGGTAAAATTATTTGACAAAAGATTTGACAAAAATTTCTCAACATCTTTTATCAAATATGTTGTGTTGTACACGGTAAAATATTTCTTCAAACTCATACCAGTGCCATCTGTTGGTCAAAACTCAGAATTAAATTTGTTTGGCCTGACCTCTGTGGGAATAGGTCCCAAGTACTGAAACTGATTGTTTTGCTCTTTGGCTGTCAGATGAGCATGTTCTACTGTCAGTGAATAAATCACAAATGCCATCAGTACATAGTAAACAAATTGCAGCTTTAGTTGCAATAGCTGCATGTGCAGTTATTAAAAGGAAAAACAGTAGGAAGAGGAGAGCTATAAGGTGGTGGACCAGACCTTGGGTGGGATGATGGAAGGGGATTGTTATCTTTAGTCCAGAATGAATTGAGATTAGAGGACACTGAATCATACAGGAATTTCTTAAGAGTGAGTGAAGGGAACTTCAAAAAATTGCTCCAGTTAGTTGGACCTAGAATAGCAAGAAAGACACAAATATGAGGCAAGCTATTCTAGCTGCAATGAGACTACATGTAACACTGCGATTTCTTGCCACTGGTGAATTATATACAAACCTCATGTATGCTACAAAAATACCTTTTGGTACCCTGGCTCGTATAATCCCTGAAACATGTAGGGAGATAGACAATGCATTAAGGAAAGACTATTTGTAAGTAGGACTGTATATTTATTAATAATTATATCACAACATAAGGTAATTATTTTATTTTATGACATATTTTACTCCATTTCTTCCAGTAGAGCCTCTGTAAGTAAGTTCTGTATTTTTTGTTTAGTTAAAATTTTCACTCTTTTGTTTTTTATTTGACGGAGCTCACAAGCAATGTAGTTTGCAAATGCTTCCTCTGAATCTACAGCTGAAGCTGACATGGATGCTAATACCTGACTAGCACTTGCCAGCACTTGGTCCTCAGGTGAAACCTTTTTTCTTTTTCTGATTGATGTACCTGAAAAGTGGAAAATCCCTCATATTTTAAAAGTATCATTAATGAAACCACGCTTTCCTAAGAATGTTATTTTAAATTAAATGCAGTAACTCCATTTTACTGGGTATATAATGTTTTGTACCTTCTTTTTGTGGAGGCTGGTTCATCACACTCTTTGTGCTAGAAGCAGGTGTGACTGTGTCAGACTCCTGAACTAGGTCTACCAGTGCCCCGTCATCATCTAATGCTATATCATCCATCGTCACCATGGAGCTTCCTTCAAAATTCTGTAAGGAATTAATTTTCATTTCAGGTTCCAGACACAAATGAAAAATGGTTAAATATTGCTCAAGAATTTGAAGAGAAGTGGAACTTCCCAAACTGCATGGGAGCAATTGATGGGAAACATATTCATTTTGCAGCTCCACAATCAAGTGGATCACACTATTATAATTACAAGGGCACAAAACGCATTATTTTACTAGCAGTGGTTGATGCAACCTATAAATTTATTTATGTGGATATTGGAACTAATGGTCGTGTAAGTGATGGGGGTGTGTTTCAGAAAAGTGATTTATCTTCAGTAATGCATGACAGAATGCTGGTCATACCTCCTCCTCGTCAGCTGCCTGAATCTGACAAGGAGTTTCCCTTTGTTTTTGTGGCTGATGATGCTTTTTCACTGTCCATAAACATCATGAAACCCTTTCCCAACAGAGTATTGACAATGGAGCAAAAGAAATTTCAATTGCAGGTAGAGTCGGGTAATGTGTGTTTGCAAACAAAGTAGTGTTCAGCCGTACTAATTTCCATTTCTTGGTAAAACGAAAATGGATACATCAAGCTCACGATGGTATCCCTCTAAATGAAGATCTAATAAAAGGAAAAAACAACTTGAGGCAGCTCGTGAAGGCCTGAGTAAGAAAAGGGAGTTGAAAAATCAGGTAGGCCAAACTGTTGCACAGTCTACTACTGATTTAGAACCTAGTTGTAGCAATGCTACTGTTGGACAATCTACCACTAATTTACAGCTTAGTGGTAATAATGTTGCTTTTCATAACAGATCTATTGAAAATCAATCAAATTAAACTAGAACTGAGCAGAAATTATCTGCAGTTTCACCTGTGCTGCTAGGTCAGAGTGATTCGAGCTACATGCTAATACATAGTGGCACTCTTCAGGATTTATTAAACAATTTGAAATGTCCTGAATGTGACCGTGCTAGTCTAAATGTTGTGGTAAAATATCAGCTTGGTTTGGCAAACAAGCTGCATGTAATATGTAGTGCATGCAAGCATTGTACCAACAAGGTGTATACCAGTCCTAGGGCCAAAGTACAGTGTAAATCTGAAAGACCTCCCTTTGATGTCAATAGAAAAAGTGTAGAGGCTTTTCTAAGTATGGGGCTAGGCCATAGATATATGGAAAGGTTCTGCATATGCATGGGTATGCACTGTATGAACTCCAAGATATTCACCAGCCACATGAATGGCCTAGCCACAGAGGTCATAGATGCAAAAATGAAAATGCTTAGGGAGTCCAGAATGAATGTTCGCAAAGCACATGAGGATGTTGATTCTTCATTAGTGAATGCCAGTGTCATAGACATTGCTGTGTCTTATGATGGTACATATCACAAGCAAGGCCATACATCATTGTATGGCATTGGCCTGGTAGCTGATATTTTAACAGGACTGATCATTTACTATGAGGTTTTGTCAAAATTTTGCCACTATTGTGTCACTATCGCTAATGAAATGGATCCTGATATACCAGAATTCATGGTGCTTTCAGGGTATCATAAAAAGAGTGGTGAATGCTGTAAAAATTATGATGGCTCCTCAGGTTCAATGGAGGTCACTGCAGCTGATATAATGTGGAGATCTCTTCAGGAGTGCAAGATGAGATACACCACTGTACTCTCTGACGGAGATGCTAGGACCCACCAGCACCTGAATGAAGTTTCAATGTATGGTAAAGGTGTGGAAATAGTAAAAGAGGAGTGTTAACCATGTGGCAAAGAATGACCACAGCATTTTTTAAACTAAAAAAGGACACTAAAGACCTAAAACTGGGTGGTCGTGGCCCTACTAAACTGAATTTAGAGAACATAAAGAAACTCACAAGTTACTATAGACAGGACATTCAGAATCATTTACCAGATGTACCTGCCATGAAAAATGCAATATATGCTACCCTGTACCATTACAGGTCTACAGATCACAAACCAGAACACAAAAAATGTCCCCAAGAAACAGATTCTTGGTGCTTCTACAATAGAAGCATTGCCCGTGGCGGGACTCCACAGAGCCATACCAAGATGTCTGTTCAGTTGTCTGACAGCATGTTATTGAGAATTTTGCCTACCTACCAGAGACTAGCAAGCAATGAATTGTTAGCTCGCTGAGTCCACACGTATCACATTTTGTCTGAAATGGGTGAAATTTTCCATTTATGTTCAGAAATAGACAGTGAACAAAGTTACAGAGCAAAAATTCAGGTTTCTTTGTTCTGAGTAAGAAAAATAAAAATTTGTAGGAAAGAAGCCATAAAATTTTTAAAAAATATTATGTGTGATATTAAAATTTATTACAGCTAAATCTTTGAAGTTACTTGAGATATCTTTCTGTAAAGTTCTTAAGCCTGTTTGAGGGTATGTAATATCAAAATACTAAATTTTAATAGCATTGCTAATGTGTGTGGAAGATTTTGATTAATACATGATTAGCAAAAATAATTTAAGTAAAATGCATACATTTTGAGAATTAATTGAATAATTTCAATGAAATGTTGTATACATGTTAGTTTCTAAGTTTAAAGTCAGCTGTCAAAATTTCAAGAAGTTTGGTTCAGAAATATGGAAGTGTGAAAACTCAGTACCAATGTCCCATAAGTAAAATAAACCTGTCAGTGGACAAAGTTGGAGCTATTGTTCAAGTCACCTGTACTTTGCATAACTTCCTTCTGGAATAGAACAAAGCAGTTTACATGTGTCTGAACAGCACAGATCAGGAAAATATAAATGAAGGAAGGCTGCAGCATGGAAACTGGAGGAACAGTCAGTCAATGGAAGGAACTGAGGGGCAAAGTGGAAACACAGCAGCTCAAATACCTCTGAACATAACAAATAATTTTAAAGGTTATTTTAGTAGAATAGGACAAGTGAAGTGGCAAGAACATTGGGTGAACAGCTACCGATTTTGAAGGCAGAACAAACACTTTTTTGATTTCACTATTTGCTGTCTTGTTTCATTTTTGTTAATTAGTCTGATAATATATGTAAATATAATAAAGTATTACTTAACAATTTTAATAGATCTAAATGACATGCAGCTCAGTAATGCAGGTGTTTAAACTCAGTAACCAAATCATTCCTACAATTACATATGGCAATTGTTACTTCATCTCATCAGCACCACTAGCAAGGAGAGAGACCAGTATGATTAAGAAGCACCAACATTAAAATCCCCCTACCTTTCTTCTCACATGAAACTGTTACAAGTGTTGCCTGCACTAAAACGTCTAATGTTATTTTAATGAACAGCTTATACAATAGCAACCTTAGAACCAAGCATCAGTGTTTTTGTTCTCTTAAATAAACAATATTTCAGAAAGGTTTCCTTATTTAGGCCTACTTACTTTTCTAACTTGCTTCTTAATTTATTCTGCTTCACTTTTATGGGATATTTATAATGATGATCATTAGAATGCAAGTTATTTATTTCATAAAATGATTAATATACTTCGTATTCAGTGCACTTACCAAGACTATAGACTCAGTAAATCCATCTTCACTGAGCTGTGACATGTCAAGGTTAGATTTGCTACTTCTTGGCATGATGTGGTCAGTAAGAAACAGCAGTCTGTCATACCAAACAAATGATGGCCTGTATACATCATCGGAGCTCATTCCACTCTTCAGTTTGTTAACTTTATTCCTGAAATCGTAATGTCAATCCATTAAAACACATGCAGTAGGCCTATGTATAATAGTTACTGCTGCTTAGAAAACATAGGCCTTTCTATGAATGGCTAGACCGAACTTGAGATAGATCATTCAAATAATTTATCACAGGCCGAGTACTAACTACAATAACGGAACAATCGTCTCCCAGATCGTAAAATAATAATAAAGTGAAGGAATAATACTGCACTAACCTTTCGTTGTTGAATTGTGTTCGTAGGCCATTGATCTTGGACTTCACTTCTGAAGAATCCGTGTTTGGCCGGACTTCACACAGTACACGCGCAATTTTTGCCTCCGCATCTCTCCTAGCATTCCTGTTATGATACAGTGGAGACTTAACTGCATATAAACACGTATGTTTCATATACTCTTCAATTAAAATTTCGACTGCTTCTTTCGTCCAGCCCGACATGTTTGTTTACAACTTGAGCTTCACAGACCCGCTACCAGATCGCTACTTCATCTCATACACTGCTGTGATTGGCTGTTGTATCAAATAATTTAATGAAAATAGGACATGCTCTATTTGACCATGATTTGACAAAATACTTTATCAAATCAGGTGTTCCGTAAAATTTGACCGTTAGCAACAGTCACTCCTTATTGAACAACGAGTTGTTCAATAAATGTGGTGAAAAATTTGACCGTGAGCAACGGGCATTATACTTTAAGACTTCAAGACAGTCCAGTGATGTTTATAAACAAGATGGCTGAATTTCAGTTTAAGTCTCTTTAACTGCTAGAAGCACTGCTACAGACTACTAGTTCAGAAAGAAAAGATTTTTCTTTATTTTCAAAATAATATACTGGTCTCGATTACCTGATCTTCCCTGAAAGAGATGAAAAAGTAGGTGAAAATCAAGTGTCAGGTGTTGGATTCTGATACCTTTAATTTAATATTTTTCATTTTAATGAATTTAAAAAGACTATATAGCCCTGCTGTCTAGGGGGAGCAAGGCTGCTCTTAACAGGAGGTCCGAGGTTCATTTGCTGGCTAGTCCAGAGATTTTTACCTGGACCTGAGGACTGGTTTAATGTCCACTCATCCTGTGTGTGAATTAAGGAGCTATATGATGGTGAGATAGAAGCTCCAGTCTAGAAAGTCAAGATTAATGGCCGGGAGGATTTGTCACACTGACCATGTGTCACCTCATAATCTTCAAGGGTTTAGGCTAAACAGGAGTCGCTTGGTAGTCCAGGACCCATCAGGGCTGTAACACCATGGGGCTTTAGTTTGTTACACAGGTAAAACAATACTCCCTTAAAATGTATTGGTAATTTTTGAGAATATTCTTTAGTAACACACAAGAAATGGTATTCAATGCAGACTTTTACTATCCTTTGTCTATGAAGACATAAACTGAAATATTATTTGGTGTATTATGGTTTTGAGTGTTACTCTGCTTCTATTTGATTTCTGTGCATTATGCATATTAATGTGAGGTAAATTGAGAAGTACTGAGACATGATTTTGCTTTCTGATAGGCCTGCTGCTCAAACTGTATTGAATCATTAATTACTAATACTGTATTCAAGAAGAAATGAGGATTATTGTTTCAAAAGTACTGCCAAAAGAAGTGTTTGAAAAAATATTGAACTTTCTGATAATAAATTCCAAACCTGAACATTAATTGGCACACTGTACCAATAAATTCAAACTGTTCCTTCCGTATTACATGCGTGACAAAATACTACGGTATTGATAGTGACTGGGAGATTCTTGCTTATCCCTGTGTGCTCTCATTCAGTAACTAGAAAATTAAGCTGTTGAATGTTTTGACTAGGATACAAAAGAAAACTGAAGTATCCTCTTGAATGGAAATTTAGCAAGTTTAGTGTAAAACATTAGCCCTTTGAATGTTGTATGGGAGCAAAATCTTGACTTAATTTATTGTCCTATGAAATTGTGGCAGCATATGAAAAGACAGTAGATAATTTTAAAGTAATAAAATTAATAATAAACTTGTTTACACTAAAAATTGTTTAAAAAAAAAAAAAGCCAATTTTGCCATCTTAGAGAAGTAGGTGACAATTGGGGATTATTATAGAAAAGACATCAAATGGCTGTACTATAGTGATTATTATAAATAATGCTTTATCTTATATGATCTACATTTTCTGTAGAGTTCATGTATTAACATTCACTGGATCATAAATAATATTAATTGGTATTTTAAAAAATTATATCCTGAAGTAAATATTTAGCTGTGATGACTGCATTGTTCTAGAATTGGCTTTCAGCTTTTTTTAGGTCATGTTGAGCAATATAGTACATGCTGAAGAGATGTTAAGTACAGAACAAAAATGTCCAACCGGACACCAGCAGGAACAAAACCCACAACCTTCCAGTTTCGTGTCTGATGCTCTTCTGATTAAAGTATGTGGCTTCAGTCATATTCGATCTGTTGGAAAGGATCTGAGCTATACATACTATATGTAATCAACATGACATAAAAGACTGAAAATCTATTTCAAATGTTCTGAAGTGTTTCTCAATTTCCTCACATAAACGATATGAAGTTGTATATTTATATATGTATGTATGTTTGTGTGGTGCTGTAAATATTGTATATGTGGGTGTTCTAATGTACTTTCAATATCAGCTGTGATGTAAACTACAGTGTGATAATCTTGACTAGCAGCATAATGCTGTGTGTCTGATTGATTACATTCTAAGAAATGAAGTTAATTTTTACTCATTTGTAAATAGGGAAAGCAATTGGGAACTTACTGTATCATACAAATCATATCAAAGTATGTTGTAATGTTATACAAATTAAAGTTATATATTTATAATAATATATGCAGCAGATGATTTTTTTAAGTGTGTGCCGTAGATGTAAATTTGACATGCAGATATTTCACCTCCACAAACATGCAGGTTTCCTGAAGACAATACCTGTTTTAAGCAAAGTCTCAAGTGTATTGAAATGACTGGTGCACTTAGTTTGCAAATATTTCTGTAAAAGAAACAGGCATACAGTTATTGATTGATTTTGCCAGGTTACTGTAGATTGACTGTACTGGCAATAGCTCCCTCTGTGGATCAGCGGTAGAGTGTCGGCTTCCAGATCTCAAGCTTGCCGGTTCAAACATGACAGAGTTGGTCAAAGTTATGAAGGGGGGAAGAAAGCCCATACAACATTCCACGTCGTATGATGTCAGCTTGTGAAAGATCTTTGGTGACACGTTTTTGGTGTTTACTCAACAGAATTAATTAAAACCCAGTCATAGATCACCTAACAGAGGTCCAGTCCTTCTGCCATCTGGTAGAGTAAAGCAGAACATCAAAATTGAAATGCAGACTGCCTAAATGGTGTCAAATTAAAAATGCCTGCACACAGTAACTGAGGACATATTACCTTCTTCTTCTTCTTCTTCTTCTTCTTCTTCTTCTTCTTCTTGTAAATTGTAAACTCCATGAAGGTAGAACTTACAAACTATGGTATCTCCAAGAAGGATTTAAAGTCATGAAAAGTAAGACAATAAGTTAAAATCCAGGAGAAACAAAGTGGATCCAACTTCAGTGCTTTAAGCTTGCTAATTCCAATGAAAGTATCCACAATAGACTTTCAAACTCCTCATATTCTTCCATCACTTGTATCCAGGGAACTCCAGGTTTGGGCTGTGGATCACTATCAAATTACACTCATGTTCATAAAAAACTGAACACATGGAAAGACTGATGTTCTGTTTTTTATGAATATGAGTGTATATGCAAGAAATACCATGGTTCATCAGCCTTAATGCATAGTCTCGACTAATTTTGTAAGCCCAGTTCTGTGACATTGAAAGTTTCTTGAATATGGCAGCCTTGTATTTGCTTACTGGCATATGAAAGTACTCCTGCAGGACAAAATTCTGTAATCTACAGTACATTCTCAGTAAACTAGCCCTCTCAGAACAGGAGGGGTGCCTGATTATTGAGAATTATAGGCTATAACTTTGAGTTTTATAGAAGTCTTGTTCAGAGAGGTCAATTTATACACTCTTCGTTTTATATTGTATGTACTCTGTTATGTACATACCAGTAATGTTTTATTAAGAACATTGACAAACCACTGGATAACCATGACATTGCACTTTGTACTTTGGGAAAGGAAAGTAGCCTTCACATTGTTATTTTCAGTAAAAAAGATTTCAGTTGTAGTTTGTTTCTTTATGCGATAAGATGTTTTGAATACTTTTCCTTGCCATTTGTTTGTAGGACAACTTGGCTGTTTCTTTAAGAATACTTCCATTAATAAGGGTATTCCAGCTGCATTCCTGGAGAAACTGTGCATAGTGTGTTTCAACTTATTGGTTATCTCCGTAGTTTGTCAACTGTTCCACATGCAGCAGTTTTAGAAAAGTCTCGATTTTCATTTGAATCTTCTTAATATAATTTATTGTTGCAATTCTGACACTATTGGTTCGCTAAATCTTTCTGTTTCTCACCTTGATCTAGTTTCTTATGGATATAACACTTTTCACTGAATGATAATGTCTTGTGCTTGCATTTTGAGTTTGGTATTTTTCAAACCATAGTCGATACTTAACACACATCCAAAAATATGCAGTTACACAAGGAACACAGAACGGTACATGCCATAACAATAATGGAAGTGAATGGCAATGAAGAAGATTGTGGATGGTTTTAAAGACTGCACTACAATGAGTCGCAATTCAAATCCAGATGTTTCAACAGAGTATGCCAGGTGGAATAAGAGACTGATTACTGGACGTGCCAGACTATTCAACGGCCAGATGATGAAGGTTGTACTGTAGTACTATGGCTGAATTCTACTCTGAACCCCATCTTTTACGTTGCATGGGTGAAAACGTAATCCATGTTCAGCCTTTCACAAACCTAAGAGTTGAACAAGAACAGTGTTACAGGAAATGAGTAGCCTGACTGAAGTAAATTGAAGTCTACAGTCATCTCAAGATACTTGGACCTTGTTTGGTTTTTGGTCAGTGTATGAAAGGTTTTGTATTTTATCTTTAGATGTAATTTGCAGAGTCTTTCACTTATAACTTACCTGGTGGTGTCACTGACTTGGCAGATTCAAATTTGGAGAGAATTTAATGAATATGTCTTCCTCTACACATAATACGGGCTGCTGTTCTGATGTGTTTGTTCTCACAGTTTTCTCCCTGTAGATGAGGGCTTGTTTAACAAAACATATTGTCCATTGTATTGTGGAAATGATGACATTTTAGTCTGTCCTCACATTTTTAGTAGCAAATAATTTATTTCTTGTAACTAATAACCAGTTAATTGTGTTAAACATAACAGTACCTTGATTTAAATTTCATAGCACCTTCTTATCTTTTATACTTGTTATCCTGTTTTGATCTGTGAATGAAGTATTTGAAGACCGGGGCAGTTACAAACAAGAAAGACTCTCATCTTACTTTATGAACCAAAATATTTTAGCCTAGGTGAGCGTATCCAACATTTTAGTAAGTAAGAAATTGAGTAATTTTATTTTTAGCTCATTGATTGGCTGCAGTAATTGGGTCTTTTGCCTTCCTTTCTTTTTAGGTGTGAATAAAACTATAGAAAGTGTTTCAAGCACTGTTTATTTTGGTGGATGAAACCCTTTTTATTATGATTGACTTGCTTTAGCTCTGCTGATTAATATTTGATTGAGGGCTCTAAAATGACTTCGTATAACTAGTTTTATCTGCACAATAAGAAACTCTTAAGTAGTAAAGTTAGCTTCCTGTTACTTTGGGAGATGTGTGGAATTTTTCATTTAACTGCCAGTCAGCATACAGATTTGTCAGTTCTAACTGATATTGAGTTGATGCTGTGCCACTATCAGTTGGGAGAGGAACAGGAAAAATCAAAATTTTAAAGATCCTTAAATCACGGCTCAAATGTGTTTAGAACACGAAGCACTGCAATGTTTTCTTCTAAGTTACGTGTTACATTACATGACACTTTCTGTCATACACTCGCATTTAATTGCAAGTTGGACATGAGAAGAGGAAATGGTATAGTGAGGGAGCTGTGTGGCTCAGAGCAACAGCTTGGGACTTCTCAGAGCTGGGTCTGTTACTTAACTTTGACCAATCCTGATCTAAGCTATCCTTGGCAACTCTGAGTCTCTTCTAATACTGATGGTATTATTTATGGAGTTCTTACTTATCCTTTTATTTTTCTGCCTTTCCTGATCACTCTCTTACACAGCATAACGTCCTTGAGCCTAGAGTGTCCAAAATTTTTCGCATTACGTGTGTGGATTTTAAATACAGAGACAGTATCCTCAGAAGAAATTATCATTTGGACTACCTTCCGACTTCAGGAAGAGCATACCCCATGAGAATTGATTTATTTACTTTCATTATTTTACGAATATTGACAGTGTTACCAAGCCTCACAAGTAATTTTAACACGTTGGATGCCACGTGCCGCCATATGGCGTCACGATGGTCTTCAAATTTGAGATGGCGTGGCGCCATATGGCGGCACACCGTTCTTGAAATCAGAGTTGGCGTGACGCCATATGGCGGCACAGTTGAGTTTTAGGCGATGCACCGTAGATAATCAGCTGTGACATCTATGCGCGTAAAATTGGTACTACGTGAAGGGCGAACTTCAGGGTCTATTCCAGCTATGTATTTTTACTCTATGTCACCATGTGGTGCCACAGTATTCTTCCGAAGCCACTGACTGACCAGTGGTCATTGTCACAGGTGAAAGCGCGCCAGGCATTGTTTATTCCTCGTTTACGTACGTATTATCACTCGGTTTATATAGTTGTGCAAAAATATAAAAAATGGAAGATATTGGTAATAGACTTACGAGGGAACACATACATGTGTTACACTCGGATTCGGTTGAAATTTGGTAGGAACATTCGTGGGAGGCAGTAGAATACCAAGGTGACAACTGCATGTACGCAGCGCAAATTTAAACGCCAAAATTGAACAAATAAATAGTCATAAAATTAGAAGTGCCGCGGGAGTATCGGAGTGTGGCGGAGAGGTAGGGAGGAGCGAAGCAGCAGACGTGAACCAACCGCGCTGCGTCGAGCTGCGCTAGCAGCCAGGTAGCGTCTAGTTAGCGCGTTCCCCTTAACTTCCCGATCAGATGTGCAAAACGTAAATATGAAAATAGCACATGAAACAAGTGTACAAAGGACGATGTTTGAACAACGATGCCAATAAGTTGTGAAAAATTACAACGAGTAACAAGAACTCGGGCGTGCCAAGACGCATATTTTCATTGTTTAGAGTTATCAGAAAACTGTTCGCAACAATATGTAATGTAATATAAGTACTTGTTTTGCATTTTACTAGGTTTTCATAAATATTGCGTTAATTTGAATTAGCAAATAAATATCCCGTATTTGAAATTCGTATTGCACATTCCATGTCAAAAAATTCTGTGACACCATATGGCGTCACGCTATATTTTATCTTTCCTAAAAAATTGATGTGACACCATATGGCGTCACACATGACCATGGTATGGTGAGATAATATTTACTTAGCACATCATATAAATACATCCCAAGATTATATAAACAGACTACTAGGCGTACAATTGCTTTGGCACCAGCGGAATGTAATTCAAAAACATGCCTGGCACCAGTGGAATAGTGTGCTACAATCGGCTCGGCACTCAACGTGTTAAAGCCTCTTCACAAACTTGCAACACCCTGAAAAGTACTTTGATTTTCAGATGTACAGTAATAGTTAATAAAAGATAGTATCAGTAGCCTTGTAAAAATATTCTCTCTTTTGTTATTTATTTAGAAACATACATTTGTTCAGTGTAAATGTTAGGGGAAGGGTATTGTAAGGATATTTTTGTATAAGGTTGGAAAAATTCCACAAAAAGATTATACAGTAATTGAACACTGCTTAATTTTGAGACGGTGACATTTAGTTGATCAAAATTTGCTGCACTAGGGGTGAGATTTAGTCATGAAAACTTTCTGCCATTATACTGTATTGCCGTAAGAGCTAAAATGTTGGATAAAAATGTGTATTAAACTTTTCTCATGGCTTCACACCATACATGTAAACATATTACTATTGTATTATAACTGATATTCAGTTATCTATATGTTTTTTATAGATTTTATGTAAGGAACTGCCTCTTGTAACAACATTGTATTTTCATGGGGCAGGTGATATATTCAATTGCGATAGTGCCTGAGATTTTTGTTACCTTTGGTCATTATTGCCAAGTTCTTATAAATAGTTCTTGTAACTTTCAAGTAGTATCCACTGAACAAAATTGACTGTGTGTTACTCCTCAGGTGAAAGCATTTGTTACTGTAGTAAATATTTATCTCCAATGTTTCAGTAATCTGTGCATATTACATACTATCCACTTCATTCTGTATCGATATTGCAATCAAATAAGAATTAAGTAAAAACTTTTCCACCTGATCAATTTTTTTTTTTACTTAATTCTTATTTTAATCTGTGCATGTCAGAAGATTTACATACTACTAAAGAAATTTCTTCTCTTGTTGTGAGTACTTAAATAAAATTGAGAGCTAGTCGTATTTTTGTTAGCAAATCTTCTCTTCTCTTCTCTTCTCTTCTCTTCTCTTCTCTTCTCTTCTCTTCTCTTCTCTTCTCTTCTCTTCTCTTTCTTTCTTTCTTTCTTTCTTTCTTTCTTTCTTTTGTTTACACTATTCTCGTGATCTGTTTCTTGCAGATGATTGTAAAGAATGGCCAATTATGTGTAATGTATATATAGGCCCTACTCCACATATTAAATGATGATAAATAATTATTGTATTAAATTGTCTTAATTTTTGTCCTTGTTTACTGCATATCAAATAACTGAACAGTCCATCGATTAAACTTGGTTTAGATGGGTCAAGTAGCCATTCAAATGAAGGGAATTAAGTAGTGGAAGTTATTCAAGTGGGCATTTCCAGTTGTTTAAGGGTATTTGTGTAAGTGACATCAAAATGGACCATACACAACGTACTGCACAAAATGTTACTAGGATTATATGTAATGAGTTGGAGAACATGATCAAAGAGTAGCTAAGAAGAAAACAAGAATTTTGGATTTGGGGTTACAACAAACGGATATTCGTGGAGCATCAGCTTTACTTCTTCCTGAGCATGTGTTAGAGGATCCCAAGGAATATAAGGCTTGCTAAGGGCTGACACCTGTAAATTCTTACTATTTACTGGGAATGATTACGATGCACATATAGTGACAACAAAATTTTATAGGGGATGCTATGACAGCAAGAGTTTTAGAAGCGGTAGTATGCTTTCTGACTACAGGGGACAGCTATAGAAGCCTCCAACAATTCTTTATGTGTATCGAAGGCTGCAATTTCAGAAGTATGCAACACCATTTACATCTGCCTCCTGGAATTCATAATGATACAAGTGTAGGCCATGTATTGTACCGGGAAATATTTATGGGGCCAGAGCATGGGAAGGATCTCAGGTTGTGTGCAGTTACTGTTGGAGCAGGTTACAGAGAAGGATAATTTTGCAGGGCGAATAATAGATGGTAATTAAAATTTTTGACAATATTTATTGATAATTTTGAGCAAATCACCCTGTTTTTCATTTATCAAACTTAAATTTTCAATTGATCTCTTCAGAATGCAATTAAAAAAATGAAATGTTTGCGCTGTTATATTCTGATACATCCACTCGATGTTAATAATGTTCAGAAAAAAAAAAATACCAGTTTTCTAAGATCTCAATACACCCTACAGTTCATCTAGGATAGACTTAAATTCAAAATGTCACTTTGAACATAGAAGTTCATTCAACCACTTGTTGATTTACCAAGATTTTAGATTGCAAAGAAATTAAGTCCATCACTTGTGATGCAAACCTAAAGTCTTTCTAAAATTATTAAACATAATATTAACTTTCACTTGCTTTAGCAATCTTATAGTTCAAATTAAATATTTTCAATCACTTGCTGAAAAAATCCTACAGTTCATCTAAACAGATTATACAAGATTGTTATATTGTGCACTTGTTATATGACAAGCCCTATAGTTCAAATAAGTTATTGAAATTACTTCAGTTTTTACACAAACTTCGAAGAGAAACCTTAAGTTCATCTAAATAAGACCTGAAGTCTTGTTGAATGACCTCCTACAAGCACGATCAAAACTTACGAAGCACTTTTCATTTTGATGAACGTAGCACTGTAGAATGATTGAGTGCTTTATTAAAAGGTCGGTTAGTGTCTAAGTGTAATTACTCACTCCAGAAAATGTAAAATACACTTATATCACCTGTGATCTGCTCATAAGAATGGATGAAGTACGGTTCTGCAGCTTGGTGATTGGAACTTCTGCAGCGAACAGCCTGAACTCGAACTCAGCACCGTCAGCATACCACGTTCCATCCCACGAAGACACCACGTTACAGTCCCTCATAGAAACCATGATTAATCCCTCGCTGGACACCACGAATATCCCTCAAAGATACCACGCTTAATCCCACACTGGATATGATGTTCTACGTAGTGTGATATCACGACACTTCGCCAAGATTTCCGGTGTTTTTTGGAAAGAAATGTTAAAACACGGGAAAGTTCAATTGGCACTGTACAGCGAGTTGTAGGACTATTAATTATCATTAGTGAGTTGCATTTCACACTGAAATAAGTCCGAACACACAGTTTGTACTCACACTTTCGTACTATGGCATTAAATACGTGACTTGCAATAGCACAGTCTATGTCACAGTTTGAGCTATAAGTCAAGTTACTGTGGAAATGAAATGAGATCGTTTTTAGAGTTGAAAGCACAGTCTCTCACTACACAGTTTATAAGAAATGAAGTTAAACATTAGCACATTTCATAATAATCACTGATTGTGTCTTAAATTCAGTGTTAGAATAACCATCACAGTCCGTTAAATACTCGAGAAAATGCAATTAATGTCACTTCTATAACAGTCTGTTGAATCCTAGTATTCACTGCTTAGGTGATTTTTATGAATGAGTTTGCATAATAAGGGTTCGTATAACCTACAGTAATATCACCATAAAATGTCCTTAACATTCAGTTCTTTTCTTATGGCACTAATCGAAAGTTCGAGAAAATACGTGAAAAATAGTCACATTCAGTCCTATTAATTACTGAATATTCGAGTAGAATAGTATTTCAAATAGTTCACAATCGTAATTGTATACGAGAAATGCGTCTCAAAATTAATGAAATCGTCATAAATTGAAAGTTCAGTTTATCACGCACAATTTCCTAGTTTGCTGGTCACGGTAAATGATCACGACAGAGTCATGAGAAATTAACAAAGTCCATAATACTGTCAAATAGTAAATTAAACACTGGTATTCTCAGTTCTACCTCAATGCACAGTCTATATCGCAAGATAACTTGTTCAAGAAATTTGTAACTTTTATAAGACGAAAACTCAGTTTGAGAGAACTTTATAACATCCCACACGTCCACGATGCGGTTGAAGTTTCACGTACTACGATCTCGCAAAAATTCAAAGTTTTAGACCATGACTTACACATCTCTCGTGAAGCGCAATGGAGCAGTATGACGTCTAGTCATGATCGTGTTGTAGATTTCAACTGACTGTACCCTTGAGTCATTGACCTATTTATATTCTGCTGGAAGCGAGCGAGCTCACTGGGTCAGGCGACAGAGGGGTGGTTATGCATTCCAAACTTCTACTCGTCATAATTTCTGAACTACTAGGCGGATTAATCTCAAATTTTCAACATTGTACATTTGAAATGTGGGCTAAATATTGGTGTTTGTCTCATATTTGTATGTCAAGCCGTTGAGAACTTTTAAAAATTATTTCTAGACCTTTCCTCGGGGAGGTGAGATACATGTGGTGCTGACGTCGCTCAACCTTGTTCCCTTCTCTTGCTGTCTCCCTCACACTTACACGGAGAAGAGGATGGTTGCCCAGTTGTACTTCCTCTTAAAACAATAATCACCACAATCAATCTTACACGGAGAAGTAGAGATGAGAACCTTCCCTTGTACAGCTGTTTCAGATGTCCCAACTCGGCCATTCTTTCATGATTAAAGACTTTATAACACAGATGTGCCAGGGCCTATGCCTTCCTGGTACAATATATATATTGCAAATTGAATCATGGAAATCAAAATTATTCTAATTCAGCATGGTCAAATTTCTCAACACTCACCAGATCCATTTCCATGAGGTAATTGCAGTGTCCTGCCTGTGTTCCAGTAAGGACTGCCATGGTAGGAGGAACTTACCTGGACAAGTAAATTGAGTGTCATTCAACTCACTTGACTGGACTGGACTGGACTGGACTGGACTGGCTATTGGTTCAAGTACTTCATTGGCTATTTATGGATAGATAGATAGATAGATAGATAGATAGATAGATAGATAGATAGATAGATAGATAGATAGATAGATAGATATTGTCTTTATTGGTGGTGAAGTTAGGGCTCTGGGTCCTTTCTTACACTTGACCACTGTTTCATAATTTGATTAATATGCTACAAAATTAAATGATACCATTGATAGTAAATATTAAAATAAAATCAATGATAATAAAATGGTAATAGTCAAGAAAAACTGTTAACTCTGAAACTAATTGTAATACACAAGTACAACAATATCTAACAAAAACTAACTAAAGGGCAAGTCTTAGCATCCGTCTTGCCTCCGCAGTTCTAAGATGACAGGTAAGATGGAACACGGAGGAGGACACAGATGTTGTTTTGCTGTCAGACTTGCGGTCAGTTTTCGTGAGTCGTGCACTGACTAACATGTTAGAGGAACTTTTATTTACACCAGTGCAGCATTAGCTTTGTGATTAAAAGCTAAAAATAAGAGTTCAAGATCAAAATGGGGATAAGCTTGGTTACATAAACGAGATAAAGAGCTGCATATAAATTTAATGAAAGTTATAACTCTTGAACCAGGCGACTGGTATGTTCATATTTACACCTTCACCCATACGAGAAGGAGTGACAATGCATTAGACGGGCTATAACACCACATGAACGACTCTGCATCCATTTCATTTCCTGACAACCGGAAGAAGACAAGATCTGAAATTTTCTGCTGCAATTTCAGCCCAGTCTTTGGGAGTAATTATTCCTGAGATTTGTGCTGCAATATACTGTATAAGATGCTCAAGGGACAGTCTTTCAAGGTAAGTAGAATTTATTTATAAGTTATTTGTACAATGTAAAATAATGAATTGTATGTTCCTTTCAAATACAAAATGACAGTATATAAAATGTAAGCTTACAATAAAGTATAAAAAACTGATCATCATCATGATATATGATTTTGTTACCATTGTTTCTTTTGTAGCTTTGGGATCAATTTTTGACAACTTTACACATACAGTTTCTGTTCATAAGCAACATTTTTTAAAATTCTTGTACTCTTCACTTCTGTTTCTATGAGCATGGATTGGAATGAATCAGAGTAAAATCCGTTTGAGGTATGTTAAAGTTTCTGTTGTCAATCATGGGAGAGACCGAGCGAGTTGGCCGTGCGGTTAGAGGCGCGCGGCTGTGAGCTTGCATCCGGGAGATAGTGGGTTTGAATCCCACTGTCGGCAGCCCTGAAGATGGTTTTCCATGGTTTCCCATTTTCACACCAGGCAAATGCTGGGGCTGTACCTTAATTAAAGCCACAGCCGCTTCCTTCCAACTCCTAGGCCTTTCCCATCCCATCGTTGCCATGAGACCTATCTGTGTCGGTGCGACGTAAAACCACTAGAAAAAAATCATGGGAGAATTCTCATTTTCATTTCATTTTCATTAATTTTTGCCTCCACACTATGTTTTTCATTGTTCTGTTTATCTTCTGTACTACATCACTGCTATTCTTTAAGCATGTCTCTATGTTGAGTTGTTAGTTCTGTCTAATTACTTTATCCAGAAAGAATGGTTCATAAGCTGGTGTATGTAGTTGATTGGAAATATTGCCTTCCATCAAGGTAGATTTTGAGTGTAGAATTCTGCCTAGGTAGGTTTATTACTTATTAGGGCTTATTATGTAGTTACATAGAATGTTACCTTCATCCTCAAAATCATTAGTTAGGAAGATAGGAACACATAATAGGATTAATACTATAACAGGTCAGGAAGGAACAGAAAAAAGAGACAAGGATAAATATGACAACACGAAAGGACAAGGCACACTTCATAAAGCTGGAAAGCAGAAATTACCTCGTCAGGGGCTGGGAAGTAATAGATGTAGAAGAACTTGGATTAACAAGGAAGAAATAATAATGTTTTTGGGTTTATGTCCCAGTAACTACTTTTACGGTTCTTAGAAATGCAGAGGTGCCAGAATTTTGCCTTTCAGAAGTTCTTTCATGTGCCAGTAAATATACTTACTGGCATATTCGAACACCTTCATATACCATCGGACTCAGCCGGGATCAAAGCCCCCCCCCCACTCCAGCTTCGAAGGCCAGTACCCTCTTATAATCTGAACTACTTAGCCTATCACATGAAGACAGCAATGTATGAAGATTGGGAGTTTGACATTCTGAAACAGATTTGCGATGAGTTTGATGTGCATTTTCTTTATTTTTTTCCACTGACTTCTAAGCATTCATCAATATAACAAAAATTTCAAGTTAAGGAAAAGTCAAACAAGCAGGAAAGTTAATTACCTTTGAGAGTGGATTGAACCCTGCATCTCCGAGAAAGAAGCCTTCTCGTCACGCATGAACAAAAAGGAAACTGAGTACCAGCTAACTAAAAGTGTCTACAACAAAAGGTCTATATCCTTCACTGCAAAGCTGAGCCACTACTGCGGTGTCGGCAGTGGTCTTATATGCTGTGGAATGTTTTGCAATGAACAAGAAAAGCCTGGTCGAAATTTTGAGAAAAATCTTAGGCCCTGTCAAAGCCAGTAACGCACAAGGCAACACAACCACAGACTGTACAGCTACATGGTGGAAATAACTGACATCATCCAAAAAAAAAAGAGGATTACTTATTATAGACATATGATGCAAATTCCACCAAGATTCGCCAACCAGATCATTACTTACTTTCAGGAGAAGAAAACCAAACAGATCTGGTTGACTGAGGTGGAAAGATATCTTGAAGAATTGGAGATCACATGTATTGACATCCCGGAGTGCAGCCCACTTGCACGAGAAGAAATTCAAGCATACCAAGGTTTTCCAAAAAAGACAGAGCTGAAAACGAGAAAGGTATGGGCACAGGAAAGAGAGCAACAGCGTTAACAACAAGTGCGGGAGTACTGGGGAAATGTCAAAGCCCAAAGAAGGGGACAATTGAAATGATGTGGTACATGGTTGGCCAGAACAAAATGAATGAACGAATGAATGAATCAATGAATGAATTAATGAATGAATGAATAAATAAATGTTTTGAAACAAATCATGTCAGAGAATTCTGGGATGGTGGTGTCGCTGTCAAAATGTAGCAGGATGGTAGGTAAGAATGTATTTTAAGAAGTAATGGAATGCCAACCTATTACACTCTGCCCCAAGTCAAACACTGACTATATTGCTTCCTTCGCCTCTACTTTCTATGGAGAGGAAAAAAACACAGTGACAATAAGAGAGAATTATTATATAATTTCCTTTGGTCAACTCCTATTCATTTCTACACCACAGTA
Source organism: Anabrus simplex (assembly GCF_040414725.1). NCBI lineage: Eukaryota > Metazoa > Arthropoda > Insecta > Orthoptera > Tettigoniidae > Anabrus > Anabrus simplex. The sequence goes on along the minus strand of NC_090265.1, from coordinate 544,629,818 downwards.
TTGGATTTGTGAAGCCTATGGTGTCTTTCATTCTCACACTCTTCCCTTTCTTCTGACGATACCTTCATTTTTCGGATATCATCCATTTTTTCTCTCTTCTGGTAAGATTTAAGAGAGGATGGTTATCTAGTTTTGCTTCCCCCTTAAAACATTAATTACTACCACCATATTTTGTATTATTTATAATGTTTTAATAAAATATTTATGATAATAAAAATATTTAACATCTTGTCTATGTAGTTCGCAGACACCAGGCTGCTGGAATTAAGTCTTACAGGAGTTCTTTTGTATGCTAGATTTCTCACATTTATATACCCTCAGATGCTACTGGCCTCAGTCGAGGTCTTGCCTCCTATATTGGGAAAAGATAAAACTGCCACTAATCAACTGCACCCTGATATCAGTTAGAAAAAGGACTATGCTATTTTTTATTTCCTATCTTTTGCCTAGGGTAGAAAATCTCCAGGATGAAGAAATCAGAAGTACATCCATACGATTAGTGAAAAGTTCCAGACAATAGACAACAGGATACAAAAAGAATGGGTGGATTACAGGGATGCTGTAGTAGAAACAGCAGGAAATACTTTGGAACAACTGTGTGTGAAGATAGGGAAAAAGTGAACACCTTGGTGGAATGATGAAGTGAGGGCAGCTTGTAAATATTACAGAAAGGTGTATCAGAAATGGCTCCACACAAGGACTGATGCAGACAGGGAACTGTATGTAGATGAAAGAAACAGAGCAAACCAAATAATTGTCTAATTGAAGAAGTCGTGGGAAGATTTAGGTAATAACCTGGAAAGGCTAAGTCAAGCAGCAAGGAAACCTTTCCGGACATTGATAAAGAATCTTAGAAAGGGAGGGGAAAAGTAAAGAAAAAGTGTTTTGTGTAAATTATGTGAACACGTAACAGATCGCAGGGAACCACTGCACAAGTGGAAGAAATATTTTGAAAATCTTCTGGGCATAAAAGGAAATCTTTCTGGTGGTGTTGTGAACAACCAAGTTCATGGGAAGGAGGACAATGATATTAATGCAATTACCCTTGAAGAAGTGGAAAGGATGGTAAATGTGGTAAACTCTATTGTCTTAAAGCAGCAGGATACATGAAATGGTGAAAAATAGTGGGAAGGGAGGGATGAAATGGTTTCATACAGTAAGAAGATTAGCATGAAATGTTAGTAAGGTATATTTTGATTTGAAAAAAGAAGTAATTGCTCCTATCTACCTGTAAGGGAATAGGAAGGTTTGCAATAACTATCGAGCCATTTCATTGATCAGTATACCAGGCAAGATGTTCACTGGCATTTTGGAAGGGAGGGTGTAGTCAATGGTTGATAGTAAGTTGGATAAAAATCAGTGTGACTTTAGATCATAGAGGGGCTGTCAGGATCAGATTTTCAGTATGTGCCAAGTAATTGAGAGTTATGTTTTGTAGATCTAGTGAAGGCACATGACAGAGTACTGAGGGAAAATATGTTAGCCATACTGGTGGATTAAGGGGTTAAGTGTAGATTATTAAAAACAACCAAAGATGTTTATGTTCACAATTGGGCTGCAGTGAGAATTGATGGTAGAATTAGTTCTGTGTTCAAGGTACTTACAGGATGGCTGTAATCTTTCACCTTTATTGTTCATAGTTTATATGGACCATCTGCTGAAAAGTATAAAGTGGCAGGGAGAGATTCAGTTAGGTGGAAATGTCATAAGCAGTCTGGCCTATGCTGACGACTTGGTCTTAATGGCAGATTGTGCCGAAAGTCTGCAGTGTATTATCTTGGAACTTGAAAATAGGTGCAATGAGTATGGTATGAAAATTAGCCTTTCAAAGACTAAATTGATGTCAGTAGCTAAGAAATTCAACAGAACTGAATGTCGGATTGGTGATACAAAGCTGGAACAGGTAGATTATTTCAAGTATTTAGGATGTGTATTCTCGTAGGATGGTAGCCTAAACAAGCGAGATTGAATCAAGGTGGAGCAAAGCTAATGCAGTGAGTTCACTGTTACAAAAGAAGAAAGAAGTCAGCTCCCAGACAAAACTATCTTTACACTGGTCTGTTTTCAGACCAACATTGCTTTACAGGAGTGAAAGCTGGGTACACTCAGAATAACTTATTCATAAGTTAGAATTAACAGACATGAAAGTAGCAAGAATGATTGCTCCTACAAACAGATGGGAACAATGGCAGGAGAATATTCAAAATGAGGTGATGAAAGCTAAGTTAGGAATGAACTCGATTGATGCAGCTGTACGCATTGACCCGCTTCGATGATGGGGTCATGTGAGGCAAATTGGCAATGGTTCTTGCAGGCTCTGGAGAATGTGTAAGTTCTCGCTTCATCATTTCCAATACGTATTAAATTGGCAAGAGATCCAGTGACCTTGCTAGCCAGGGCAGTTGTTGTACACCATGTAGAGCATGTTGCGTCACAGCAGCTGTATGTGGACGTGCCTTGTCCTGCTGAAAAAGCACATCACCTTCCTGACGAAGAAATGGCTGTAGCACAAGACAACAACCTGTGCAATGTAGCGGGCACAGGTTATGTTAACCTGCAGAAACACCAGCTGTGACTGCAAGTGGTAACTGATGCCTTCACCCACCCACCATGAAAGCTGGGATGGGACCTGGATGTCATGGGCGAATGCACTCTGGAATAGGCCCCTCAACAGGTCTATGCCATACACATGTACATCCATCACTTGCATACAGATAGAACCTACTCTTATCACTGAAGACAACAGAGCGTCATTCCCCTCTCCAGTCGACTCTTTCACGTCACCAGAGTAGGTGTGCTTGGCGGTGTTGTGGTGTCAGTGGTAGCCTGGCCAGAGGCACACGTGATTGTAATCCTGCTTCAAGTAGACAGTTCCCAATGGTCCTTGGTAACACAGCAGGCGCAACATGTGACCGGATTTCATTCCTGTGTGATGTTTGGTTGGCCACCACTGCTGCTCACACAATGTGATGATCTTGACGTGCGTCTGTATTATGCGGAAATCCGGAGCCTGGTGTGGGGTGTGAAAATGTTCCACAGACCACAGATCAACAGTACATGTGCAGCAATCCATTGTTAGTCCATCGAGCTTCCCACTGGTCCACAATGTGACCCCGTTCAAATTAGAGCTGGGGACGGAGCGGAGCGGAGCGGAGCGGAGCAGTTGTTGTGACGTCATCACCCGGTAGTACCGAGTGAACTACCGAGTGAATGTCCTGACGCGGGACGTTTAAACACGTTATAGGTATGGCACTGCGAAGGTATTGCATCCCCCCTATTAATACCCTTCTCTCACAACATAACAACTGTAAATAACTGCATATATATTCACTAGAATTGTTACATACGTAACCGCTAGGGAGTAGGAGGGAGTATGTGGAATATATGTTAGTAACTCATATAGTTAACTCATTCGAATAGTACAACAACGTATGGCGCATACCTTCAGAAAGGATTTGTATACAAGGAGATTGGAAGTTAACAGAAAAGTAATGTATTAACAATTATTTCGTACGTTCATGTGATACGGTACACTATTAATGAGAAGAATAACCTGAATATAACGAATCTTATCCGAATATAATGAAAAAACTGACATATTATCCGCGCACTTTTTAGTGATAGATTTTTGTACTCGTTGGAGAAGTAAGAAGGGTTCCGTCAATACTGCCAACTGAATGGAAATGAAATCTGAATTGAATCGATAATATGATCGATCGATATGAATTTTATAAACCTTTATTATTTTAAGCAAACAACTGTGTCACACACACAATATTTAATACTATATAACATTTCCCGTTCCAGCTTCTGATTATGTAGTTATTTTTCGACAGGAGGGACGTTCAGACTGGCAGAATTTCTTCCGACAAACTGCACAAGTCAAAGGTAAATTTTATTATCATTTACAACCAAGCCTTTTAGTTAAACCTTGGTTTATACGAGGATCTTATACTAGACGACATATTATTAACATCATTCGGTTACGGTTTAATCATGCCCTCACACCACAATATCGATCACGGTTCCATTTAACGCAAGATACCAACTGTTTGTGTGGTACAGATATCCGTAATGGCGATTCTAATCACATCCTCTTTGAATGTTCTTTGTATGCTAACCAACGTAAAAAACTTATGGCTAACCTCCAGCGACTTAAGCAGGTTTTTCCTACCAGTGTTTCTTGTTTGCTCTGTAATCCTACAGAAGAGATTATTAGAGTGCTAAATTTGTTTCTAGATGAAGCCAAGATCGTGTTATAATTTTGTCTATAATATCCAGTGAGAATTACTCATGCTTTCTCAGGTTCCATTTGAGTGATTCCTCATATCATTAGTGTATTACTTGTGAGTGCTATTTTGGATTTTTCGTGTGGGTGACGCTTTAAACGCAGTGTGATTGCAAGATTGGAAGTTTCCCGTATGACAACAGTCTATACTAGCAAAATGGGGTAGTTATGTGATATAGTGAAGTTTCGTGTTTTGTGTTTTTCTACTTGCAAGTTCAGGCATCAATTATTGATTTGAAGTGTTTTCATTTAGACTAGTGTGTTTACATGCGTAAGCGAGTATTGACTGGGTGAAATGTCGTAGACACAGCCCAATAAGCATCAGCAAGCAAGCAAGCAAGCAAGCAACATTTCCCGTTGCGAAACTTGTTCCTAGCATGAATTCTATGGTTTGGCTTTGCTGTGTAAACAACAACAGTACGAGTACTTAAAGTGTACGCCAGATGGCGCGCAGCGATGATAAGCGATTCTTAGTTTGTGTTTCAAAGGTTGCCAATACGAATCTCGAAGATAACCAAAGTCGACCGCTTCAGCACTAGGGTGTAAATCTATCACTAAAAAGTGCGCGGATAATAATTTCATCTACAGGATGACAAAAGTAAGTACGTAAATAAACGTTGACTGGAATGTCCCTCTTTGCAAATGTGATTATAAAACATATTTGACAACATAGTCCTAACGTCCCAATGCCAAACAGCTATCAGTAGAATGCTTCTATAAATACAAAAAACGAAAACAGATTAACGAAAGGATGGTGCACTTTATTAATGATGCTCTGTATATAATGCATTTCTTTGTAAAAATAACAAGTTTTCGACCATTTGCGGAGACAGAGACGACCTTCTTTCGGATATTACTTGACCTGCGGCGGAGAATACTTCCTCTGCTGGAAATGAAGTGGCCGGCACGCAGAGATAGTAACCTAGAGCTAGGTCGCTCAACGGATGTGCGGCACGTTCTGACCACTATTTGACTGGATCCGTTGATTGCATAACTGGCGGTATCTCCATATACTGCCTCAGAAATATAACAGCCTCGGAGACTGGAGTAGACGCCTGTTTGTATTGTGCTACCTTCTCGGACATGAAGCTCAATATATCGGCTGCAGCAGCTTCATCGTTGCATCGTGAAGGTGCAGCGGTACGCTCGTTCGAAGATCTGACCTCCCGGCGTTCCAATGCGACCTTCAATTCGCCTTCAACCTGCGTGTACACCATTCCTTATGTCACCACAATTTGTATGAAAGTATCTGGTTAACATCAATAACGTACAATGAGCTCGTAAATGCCTTACCTGTTGGCGTGCTCCTTCGGCGTTTGCGGCTACCCGAAATGCGAGTTTCTTGTACCTCGGGTCCAAAAATGTAGCAGCCCGGGTTACCGATCTACCTTCATATTTCATCAGCCTTTTATTGACCGAGTCCTTCAGTTGATTGTGAAACACCACGGCGATTTCACTTTGGGGCTTTACTCCTGAGATCTGTAGAACTAGTCCATGAACCAAGGGGACCACCATAGATGATGTGACGTACGCACTTCCAGAAAGCATCACCGTAATCTTCTCAAATGGGTTCAAAAGTCCTGCTACCTCTGTAAGAATGTGCCACTCTTCCGCTGTAATTGATCACGTTAATGAATCAGTGAACTAGACCAGTACAACATGCTATGGATTTAATTAAAAGAGCTCTTACCTGACAGTGTCCTCGGGGCGTTAACAAGCTCCGATTGAGCTATAATTAACTGGTCTTTAACATCCAGGAGCCGACGGATCATGTGCAGCGTGCTATTCCACCGCGTGGGACAACGTTGTAGAAGGCGTAAAACTGATGTGCCCGCAAGTGTTTGCAACCTCTGCAGTTTTTCCTGTGCAATGCTGCTTTGCCTGGAATATAAATATATTAAACAACTAATGTTAAGCCATCGCCAACGTTACAGTATAACACCGTATGCACTGACAGTACCAGATGCACTTACTTACCGAAAGAATGTGACGGTGGTAGAACACAGGACAAGAAGGTCTTCCAAGTGGAGCGTGTTGTGGATTGCATCATTTACCACAAGATGTAAGGTGTGGGCCACGCATGGCACATGCCGGAGGTTTAGTTTCTTTATAGCAGCCACCATATTTGCAGCGTTGTCCGTGGTAACTCCAGGAATCTTTCCCGTTAATCCCCATTTGTCGATGATACCGGTTAATCGTTCAGCAATCGTGTCTGCGGTGTGGTTCCCTCCAAGCCTGGCGGTCTCTAAATATGCAAATTTTAGTGCCCCATTTAACACAAAATGCGCCGTGACTGTGAGGTAGCTATCCTGCACCCTGGACGTCCAGCAGTCCGTTGTGAGTGCAACGTGGTTAGCATGCGATATTTCGATCTTCACTTTGTCGTACACTTCCGCGTATAATGATGGTATAAGTATCTGGAAAGCAACAAACATTTAGTGCGTTATGCATACATTTCATCAAAACCAAATACATGTTTATGTTTGTTTATATCACATTACTTACGTCCGATAATGTGCGACGTGATGGAAGTTCGTAACGAGGCTCCAGATCATGGACGAACCTTTTAAAGCCTCTGTCCTCCACAATTCGTAGAGGCTGCATATCTTGCGCCACAAATGTGGCCAAACTTCTGTCCAAGTTTCCTTTTTCGGCACTCGTTTTGCTGAATACAACAATGTTGCTTTCCGCTGGAGACGCTGCCCTGCCCATATCATCTTTGTGATGTCTCCTCACATGATCCCACAAATTTGATGTGCCACCACCCGTCGCGTATGTGCGGCCACACAATTTGCATTTTGCTTGTTTCCTATTGTCCGTGACGTCAAAAAACCGCCAGGCATCCGACGGTTTTCGTGGCATTTGTGGAACAACGTTCTGTAAAAAGGTTCTTTAAATTCCTTTAAATGTTCTCAAAATATAACTACTATCTACGAATATGTTTAAATATTACACTAACACCACAAAGATAATCTAACAGACTTTACATTATCTACAAAACATAACAAGCGTACGGAATATATACGTACATTCGAAACACACAGATTGCATACAGGTACTTTCGTACGTGTGTTGTGCGCTACACTGTGCTCAGGTCCTCCGCGAGTACTCGCAGTTGTAAGCGGAGGAGATCGGTGGCGCGCTCTACCGCTACAACCGGATTACTCATCGGTATTACTCGCTCCGTCCCCACCTCTAGTTCAAATAGCTGCAGTTGTTCAACAGGAGCACGTACTCTCAGCGGGGCATGTTTGTACCAAAGAATTAATGTTGCAAACACTGTTCGCCTCTAACCTCAGTACAGTTACTGTTTGCAGAGCCATAACAGAGTGTGCACGGACAGGTCACCTGAGCGCCACCTGATCGCCAATGACCATGACAAATGAATCACTAACACAACCACCCCTCAGTATGCACATATTATGCCCTGGTGCCACTCAACACAGTCCTTGAGGATGTTGCATGTTTCGTTTTTTGGCAGTGTAGCTTTCAGCAGTAGAAAGATAACTCCAAGGCCTTTAAGCGCGGAGTCCACGATATGTTTCTTTTAAGTAATTCCATTATTGATTACATTTTTTGTAATGTAGAGTCTTAATTTTATAGGGCAACAAAAAAGTATACAAACTAAAAACGTCTAACCTTTACTATGTTTCTCTGTTCTCTGTAATAATATAGCAGGTCTTTTCCATTCCTTTCCACCTTTAAAGGAACCTGCACCTGTTTTCACACTCCTCAACAATTGCTTTAAAAACACCCCATAGGCTGTTCAACTTTTTATTTAATATTTCACAACCTTTGTGATAATATCCTTTTCCCTGCTACAAATCGCAAGTTACTTTTCCAGCATGAATGAATAGATACTGTACCCAGCCGTCCCACTGGGCAGTCTGTGACATTACGAACCAAACCAAACTTCAGACTGCCGTAAATTGTTAATCAAATTTGCATATTCATTTTGCAGCTAAATCATATTTGCACGATACAGTTCACTTAATATTTATGTTCCGAGGTATCTGTGGAACAGCAGAGAGGAAAGAAGGTGCGGGGGTGAACAGGTCTCCGGCTACGAAATTAAAGTTAATTTAAAATTTAACAAGGTTATATTTTCTTTGCAAAATCAAGAAATAACAAGCATGGCAGGTACAGAGTAGCAAGGCAACCAAGTACAATTACAGTATATACAGGATTTGGACTTCGAGCCCCGAACTCACAATTCTTGAGCAATTAGCCCAGCTTTACCCCAAAACAAGTTTCAACAGAGGGGCAGAAAACCCCATTCATGCCCAGGAGCACTTGCTCCAAATTACACAGTAAAGCCTCCTTGAGGCGCGCAGAAAACAAAATTTTCAAGGAAGAGCAACTCGCTCTCAAAATTTAAGCCTGTCAAAGGCCACACCAAATTCCACCTTCAAACTGTCCTCTAAGGACATAAACACAGGGGTAAAATACCCAACCTACTGAGGCCTATTAAGTGAGAAAAGGTTAATTACATGGCCTCTAAAATACCAATTTGAGAGGAGGCGATCTGCACTCCTAATACATTTTGTTTAAAACCTAATCTGGCTCTAGGCCGCTAATGCAAGGGCTAATCCCATACTAAAGAGGTGACTTTAGAAAGAAACAATTTACATTACGTTAAGGAAGAATAGGTTGTGAAAAATAAGTTCACCTCAAAACAATATGAGTGGGAGCTCGAGAGGGTTAAGCACTCTCTATCCCAATATGTAGCTTAAAAGAGAATAGATACTAAGAGTCTTTACATTTTAGGGAAAGGTTACATGGTGGAAAAGCATCGGACCTGCCCCGAGAGTTAAACTGCTGAGCTAGCAAGAAAAGAAGTTATTAAACGGCCATTACCTTGTTGTTGAACTGCTGCCCGAAGAAAGAGGCGCTTCCCGCCCCCTGCTAAGTACTTTACACACCAAAAGATGTTACTGGAGTGGTCCGGAGACCCGAAAATCAGCAGTTTATATACTCTCGCGGAAAGTTCGAGGCGTTTCAGGAATGAGAACACCCGCCCACAAAAACTTTATTGGCTAGGGTTAAGCAAGATATTCAAGTTGGAGAAGATACACCTGATTGGTCATAAATTAATTAAAGAAATTCGGGATTGGCTAAATTCAAAACCAGGGGAAAGAAAGGGTTATACAGCCAACTTAAACAATAACAGAAAGAAATTTAACAAGGAACAAACTTTTGAAATAAAAATTTCTCCAAAAAAACAGTTCTTTCACTTCGCACTAGGGTGCACCATTGTAGTTCTTCAGTAGTGTCCTCTAGAAGAGAAAGTTCACACTTCTTACTACAGGTAAAACAAAAATACATCGAAAACGACCCAGTTCAGAAACTTCAAAATTTCCAAGTAGTGACATCTTCTGAGAAACTTGAAAATTAACACATTAGATAAAGTTCAGACTTCCTCCAGTAGGGGAGTTTCAACTGGCGCAAAGTTTGAATTAGCGACGTGGAGGTGTACCGCCCGGTACAATTTACATTATTATTTTGATGAAATGATCTAAAGACATATCAACAACGTTCTCTAGCATTTCTAAGATATTCCTCCAGATACTTTTTCTACTTGTTCAACGGCGCATTAACACATCAAAGGTTTTTGCGATGGAAGGATGGGAAAGGGCTATTATTGGGAAGATAGCAGCTGTGGCCTTAATTAAGGTACAGCCCCAGCATTTAGCTGGTGTGAAAATGGGAAACCATGGAAAACCAGCTTCAGGGCTGCCAACAGTGGGATTCAAACCCACTATCTCCCAAATGGAAGCTCACAGCTGCGCTACCCTAACCGCATGGCCAACTCGCTCGGGCTTCACACTTTGATGATGATGCTTGTTGTTTAAAGGGGCCTAACATCTAAGGTCGTCGACCCTGGTCTTCAGACTTTTGATGTACGGGTAGAGTACAGGGTATCTCATATAAACCCAGACCGGACGCAGGGTGTTTTGTACTCTGCGCTACGGCAGTTTCAGTATGGGAGGCGCACGCATAGTTCTTGACCTTGCAAGCAGCCTGTACATGTTCGACCTGGCAAGCATGAGTCGCCAGTCTGAATCTCAGCTGTTAACATGGTGAGACAGTTATCATTCAGCACTGTATATTCGTATGTAAAAGTTCTGGTTTCATCTTATTGGTCGTGTGAATAGTCATAATTCTAGCTATTGGTGTGCAGAAAATCCTAACGGTGTTTATGAAGTCCCTAATTATGATAGGAAGATTGGCGTTTGGTCTGCTGTTAGTGCAAGGTGAATAAATGGGCCTAAATTTTTCGAGACAACCGTGCAGAGAGGTACCAAGATGAATTTTGACGCCGTTCTTCCATCAGCTTACAGAAGAAAAAATCATGTGGGTTGTTTCAGAAAGATTCAGCCCCCGCTCATACAGCAGAAGATTCCCTTCTTATAATCTCGGAAGTGTTTGCAGACAAAGTGATCAGTGCTGGTCTATTTTCCCCTCGTTCTTCAGATCTAACAGTGTGTAATTTTTACATGTGGGTTAAACTCGAAGAAAGAGTGTATCAAACAAATCCTCACACATTGGAGGAACTGAAAGGAAACATCACGAATGAATCAGATACATTACAGTGGCAGAACTCACTCACGCCAGCCAGAATATGGTTACCAGATACAATGCCTGTATAACCCAAGAAGAGCATCTTTTATAAGGTGAGATTTCATATAAGATTGTGTATACACGCTTAAAGCAGGGTGGCCGTGCACGACTGAAGTTCGGCTGAGGCAGCTACTGTAGCGCAGAGAACAAACACCGTGTGTTCAGTCTGAGTTTATAAGAGAGACCCTGTATACATAGTTTCGCAAGCGTACTTGGGCTGGTGAGCATGTAAGTTTTAAAATCGAGTGACTTCTATATAACATTGTTTTTATGTCCCACTAACTACTGTTAAGGTTTTTGGAGACATAAAAACAATAGCATTATTATTATTATTATTATTATTATTATTATTATTATTATTATTATTAATTCAGTCAAATTAAAAGTTTTAAAAACACATTGAAAATACACAAACGAAATTTACCCACTGACTAGAATTTAAAAGATGATTATAAAAATGATTATGAAATTAAAATAATCAATAGATTTAATTTGCAATGCCTTATTTTCTTATAAAATGATTTAATAATAGATTAAAATGTATTACAATGGAATAAGGCATTAACTTCGAAATGAAGTCATATATTTCATTCGTCGACCTGAGTAGCTCGGACGGCAGAGTGCTGGTCTTCTGAACCCAACTTGGCAGGATCGATGCTGGCTCAGTTCGGTGGTATTTGAAGGTGCCCAGATACGCCAGCCTCGTGTCGGTGGATTTACTGGCACGTTAAAGAACTCCCGCGGGACAAAATTCTGCAACTCGGCGTCTCCGAAAACCGTAAAAGTAATTAGTGGGACGTAAAAGCATTATTATTATTATTATTATTATTATTATTATTATTATTATTATTATTATTATTATTATTATTATTATTGTACTTATATTTAATTTAAATTAAAAGTTCGAAAACACATTAAAAAGAGGTAGACAGACGAAAACAGAACTAATAGAATTTAAAAAATCAGTTAACAATAAAATAAAAATTAAAAACAAATATAAATTTGGCTTTTAAACACGATAAAACAGGCCACTATCCCTCATAAAAAGGATGAAAAGGTCCACTGTCTGCTCGTCATCTCGCAGAACGAGGGAGATGGTACTCGGAGGTTTTAGACTACGACACAGATCGGCCAGGTCCGCAACAGAAACAACAACAACAAGTTCAAACCCATGCCGACTAGATAGTTTATTTCGATAATGGTACATATTCTACGTCAAAACTTGCAGCCCAGACCCCGACACATCCCCGTTCGAATTTTTCTTTATCGTTATCCGTTTCATACTAATTTTTCGAATGTTTGGTGCCAGGCAGATCCCTGGACAACATCCTCTGTCGGCATTGCCACGAAGAGAAAGAAACTCTTGGTCATGCCCTGGGATTCTGCACACGCGGGGAGCTCCTAAGAAACACGCGGCACCACCAGATCAGATTCTTTATCCGGATTCCGGAAGGTAATAATAGTATACATTATATATAAAATGCTTAATAAAAGTACATTCGTTAAAACTTCTGGGGTATCTTGATTCCTTGGACACTCCCCACCCCCACCTCTGGATACGTCCTTGTCTTCATCTACTATTCCCTTCCCAAGTACTAGTTACCCGGTCTAAAAAGCCAAGAATAACGGCCGAGAGGATTCGTCGTGCTGACCACACGACCCCTCGCAATCTGCAGGCCTTCGGGCTGAGCAGCGGTCGCTTGGTAGGCCAAGGCCCTTCAAGATGTGTAGTGCCACGGAGTTTGACTTTTAAGTACTAGTTATTAACGGACGCCGGAGCGTCGAATTTTGTCCTGGCAGGAGTTTTTTTAACGTGCCAGTAGCCAACGATTGTTACCATTACAACGCCCTTTTAAGGACCACCGTCCCAAGGTGGAATTTGAACCTGCGAACTCGGACTAAGAAGGACGGCTACTCAACCAACAGAGCCACATGGGACCTTGTTGTCTCCATTGTTGTGCTTATTGTTATAAATAGATACAGTTATTCTTTTTACAAAGGTTTTATGTGGAGCATTTATTAATAAGTACATTATTCAACTGTCCTAAATGCACGAGACCGCCGGAAGAACTAGCGGGAAGCTAAGGAGCCTTGCTACGATGCCGCTTACTTCTGTTTACTTTTAGGTCTCCTTATTTTATAATTTGACTTAAGGCATCCTGCATTCGATTCCCGACACTGAAAGATTTAACAAAAGCCATGGGATGGGGAATATACAGCCTTGTTTGTGGGTGCAATAGAGTTGACCTTGAGTCTCGCGTAATTGAAATGTCACCTTTACGAGGCATAGTACCAAAGTGGTTCCTTTTTTTAGAAGATAAATAATTCTACTTCCTCACAAACGAAGAACGATATTCATAATTTTACGATCAGTTTCAATAATGCAGCCGGTTTATGTTTACAGAAGAGAAGCTATGATTTTAATTGTTGGATATAATTACATCATAAGAATCAAAACCATCTATATATGTTGAAGATCCGTCACCGCACTCGATAGCACGGGCTTTCTCTTCATATCCCCTCCCAAGGAAAAGTCGTATCTTCGCTATTGGCCTGGACTTATACCTCATCCACTGAAATTATTAAATTCTGGTTACGCCACTGCATCCACTCAACATATAAGGTATAATGTAAGCCTGAAGAATGGTTGGATACTCAAAATAAACCACCATAAATGATGCGGTTATGGTTCAAAAGTACTAAAGAAAAGTAAGCAAGCTTAGGGTTCGTGAGATTTTAAATTGTATAATCATTAGAGATGGAATCTACGGTTTTAAGTAGAATCGGAATGAGTAGAACGTGACTGTCAAAAACACATCAGATGTAAGGCTTTTCAGGCGTTTGCTCTATTAACCAGCGTTTCGTCTTAGGTCTAACACTAGACTCATCAGAGTGGGATGTGTCAGACCCTACCCATTGACGCTGGGGTGTATGCAGGTGAACTTATCAGAAGTCTATATAAGAGGCACAGCCTGATAACTGCATAGGGAGTTAAATCTCCACAATGGAATTATTGCCCGCCTAGCAATTCCGAATGGAAAATTCTAAATTCCCATGGAGGGACTGTGTCAACTGCGATTCAAGCCTCGCCCGTCTTGATGAAAAGACTGAGTTATCAGACCCGCCAATTACAAAATACTCACCATCACTTTTGAGTGTGCTATTTGAGGTTCCAACCAGTCCCCGGGCATTTGACAAAACAGACAGGCCTAGCTATAGAACTTACGCGCGCATCCGCATTCGTGTCTTGTTGCTACATGCTAGTGTTGCTGTTAGAATTTTAAAAAACCGGTGGAGTTGCCCGTGCGGTTAGAGGGGCGCGGCTGTGAGCTTGCATCCGGGAAATAGTCGGTTCAAATCCCACTGTTGGCAGCCCTGAAAATGGTTTTACGTGGTTTCCCATTTTCACACCAAGCAAATGCTGGGGCTGTGCCTTAACAAAACCCACGGCCGCTTCCTTCCAACTCCTACGCCTTTCATATCCCATCGTTGCCATAAGACCTATCTGTTGTCGGTGCGACGTAAAGCCCCTAGCAAAAAAAAAACTATCTGTGTCGGTGCGACGTAAAGCCACTAGCAAAAAAAAAAAAAAAAGAATTTAAAAACACGTTTTCTTAACTTACTGAGGTTGTACATAGTTTTGGCTTCTTTGTGACAAAACGGTCCATCTTCAAAAAAGTCACTAATATGGCACAAAATGAGGAACTAATGTGCTGCTCAGAATCCTTCACAGTCTTCCCAGCACTGCAACTTAAAATCCCACTCAAACGCGGTACAACCCGACAATCGCGACTACGCTGTGCCAGGGTCCCTGAGACATTGTTGTCTCCAGGAACCGACGTACAAAAGCTGACAGGATGATGTAAGCTTGCAAGTGCTTCTGGCTGCAGCCCCCGTTATCACGGTTGTCAGGTTCCGGCCCCCTACAGAGCAATCCCTTTCCTAATTGCCCTTCTCCTCATCTCTTGATATTTGTCAGCACGCGGATATATTCCCAATTCTGAGGCCCCTACAGGGGAATATCCTCGCGCATCACAATCCTAAGTGCTTTCCTTTCATTCAAGCTCCTTCAAGCAGTACAAACATGGTGAATTATGTATGGCCCTACTGAGCTTTAGCTGGCCCTACCTCTTACCCAGAGGGCCCGGGTTCGATTCCCAGCCAGGTCAGGGATTTTTACTTGGATCTGTGGGCTGGTTCGAGGTCCACTCAGCCTACAAGATTACAATTGAGGAGCTATCTGAAAAGCGATCCTGTTGCCAGGCTGAGGGGCTCAGACGGTTGAGGCACTGGCCTTCTGGCCCCGACTTGGCAGGTTCGATCCTGGCTCAGTCCGGTGGCATTTGAAGGCGCTTAAGTACGTCAGCCTCGTGTTGGCAGAATTACTGGCACGTTAAAGAACTCCTGAGGGACTAAATTCTGGCATCTCGGTGTCTCCGAAAACCGTCAAACTAATTTCTAGTACCTTCTACAACGAAGAAATACATGGATTTTGTTTTACCCGTAAATATGAATCTCTCCTCTTAATCTATCATGGAGAATACTCTCTAGCGTCTGGTTAGTGAATGATTTTCATCTTGACACTCGTTATACTAGAATGTGTGTCATATGCTCAGTCTTACGAATTTCTTACTAAGCGTTTTCACTTCTCACTCGCCAGACACGTCGAGGCAGCCATACAGCGTTGACCACAGTGACAGGAGCTGCCAGTGTGGACAATCCTGCAGGAATGTTGTGGTGTGGTCCGAGACTTTGACCTCTGACATCGCTGAGTGAATGATAGAAATGGACTCTACTCTCGCAATTGTTTAAAGTCTCCCTTGGATAACGATTGAGGCGAAATTAATACATGCCTTGGCTTGTTTGAATTTCTAATTTGGTGGTGCTATTCAAAAGAGGTACCGGTATGTAACAAGTGGTTCCATAGATGAAATTACTTTTAAGAACATATTTGATCATACACATTCAAGCGATACTCGTTATTATACATATTTTTTAAAATTCTTAATCACTATTAACAAGTGTATTTTAAAAAATTACATCACATTCAATTTACATCACATTGTACAGTCTTTATAATACTACAACTTGCCCTATTGTATCCACGATTTTAAAACAATGAAAACCGAGCAGTCCGCCTCTGTGGTGTAGTGATTAGTGTGATTATCTCCCACCCCCGAAGGCCCGGGTACGATTCCCGGCTCTACCACGAAATTTGAAAAGTGGTACGAGGGTGGAACGGGGTTCACTCAGCCTCGAGAAGTCAACTGAGTAGAGGTGGGTTCGATTCCCACCTCAGCCATCCTGGAAATGGTTTTCCGTGGTTTCCCACGTCTCCTCCAGGCAAATACCGGGATGGTACCTAACTTCAGGCCACGGCCGATTCCTTCCCTCTTCCTTGTCTATCCCTTCCAGTCTTCCCATCCCCCACCAAGGCCCCTGTTCAGCATAGCGGGTGAGGCCCTCTGGGCGAGGTACTGATCACCCTCCCCAGTTGTATCCCCAGACCCAATATCTCACTCTCCAGGACACTGCCCTTGAGGCGGTAGATGTGGGATCCCTCGCTCAGTCCGAGGGAAAAACCAACCCTGGAGGGTAAACCGATTGAGAAAGAAAGAAAGAAAGAAAGAAAGAAAGAAAGAAAAAAAGAAAACCGAGCGTGGTGGCCGGGCGGTTAGAGGGGCGCAGCTATGAGCTTGCATTCGGGAGATACTGGGTTCGAGCCCTACTGTCGGCAGCCCTGAAGATGTTTCTCCGTGGTTTCCCATTTTCACACCAGGCAAATGGTTGGACTGTACCTTAATTAAGTCCGGTCGCTGCCTTCCCACCCTTTCTTACCCCATCGTCGTTTATAACATTTAATTATAGATTTTAAAAAATGCGAAATTATTTTAAACATATCACTTAATGCAAATGAAGATTTCTCTCCTTCAATTTCTCTTTTACTGACACAATACACATAGTGTTCGTCGTTCCTGCTTTTGTAATGGATGGAAATTAATTCAACGACTGATGACTACACGTAGTCTTTCGCTCAGGTATTCTTTAAAAAACATTAACGAAAAAGCTAAAATTTATTTAAAGAATCACACAATGGCTACTAAGAATCCAAGACACTTACAGAAAACAAAAAGTAGTTTCACTTCAATCACGCCGAGGTGCCGGAAATGTCTCGCAGGATCGCCAGGGGGTCATACCATTTCCCGCGAGGAGAGAAGAGCAGTCAACCTGCTTGCATAAGAGTGACTACGCTCACTTCGGAAGGTATCATGCTGGAGTGTGGTGAGGTGTTCAGTGTATTGTTTCTGAACACTCAGGCTATATTTTCCGTTTAGACATTACCACAATTTCACCATCGCATGAGAACAGCGCGGCGTGCACGAAACCAACTGTTTACCATTCCGCGTGGCTAACGATCCCAGCACTTTTGAATACCACCGGACTGAGTAGAGATCGATCCATCATGTAGGGTTCTACAATTTGAACCACTTAGAAAATTTCGTCTGCAGTGTTTAGTTTCAACATTTAATGGTGCGTGCTACGGTTTCTGACTGCAAAAGTTGAAGTCACTATCTAACCCAAGCTCCTTACTTTAGATTAGATGGTTTCCTAGATTGCTATAGAATAATATTATAAGATGAGCTCATTAATCCGAATCCTATACCCCTGGGTAGTCATTTTCAAGAATTATGTCGTATTTTGGTCGAGAAGTAAATTGCAGATATTGTAGTGAAAGAGACATTTATTTTACGTATCTGTGACCCGTAATCGAGGCTGAATCAAATTAATATTTGTGTGAGATTTTTGTAATGGAAAATCTTGTATAATGTATCTAGTACTATTTTATACTTAGGTCTTATGTTCTCACACGTGTTCACAAAGCGAGTACTGTTATTGGCCAGGACGGTGTAACGCAACACTGTTTAGCCTACACACGGACAAGTCAGGGCCTCGATTTCGTTTAATATACTTTCGTTTACCTTGTTCGATGTTGTGTGTGGACGTCGTTAGACGTTTACATGGCTTTAATAATAATAATAATAATAATAATAATAATAATAATAATAATAATAATAATAATAATAATGCCGTAATATTGTGGAAGTATAACGGTTATAAAATGCAGGAATATTAGGAACAGAACAAATAGTACATGAATTAACCATAGGTTGTTAAAATACCACTACTCGGCCGCAATCGAACTCTCCACCCCTCTGTTTGAGGATCAAGACGTTGACCAAATAGGCCACGGAGTCAGAGTTTTAGTGATGACAAGCATGTACCCGCGGCTTCACCCGCGTTTATTGATCCAGCCGTTAGATGTTTTAAACTAAAGCAAAATATAACATTATATTTTATTAACACACGAAGTTTTTACATAGATAAATTGGATGAGATACAGTACTTTTATTTTTAATAGCTGTTCCCGTGACTTCGAACGCGTTGAATTTTTTTGTTAATATATAAAGCTTCCTTACCAACTTTTGAAGTATTTTGATTTAGTTTTGTTGGCTTTTCGTATTAATCTCTTTATAACTGTGATCGTTAGTTCCTCTCAGGACTACTTTCAAACGACCTAGACATGGATTGCCTCAATCGACAATTTGTAAGACGACTTTCTCTATCCTGTTGAAATTCGTTTTCACGTTGAAATCTTTGACTTTTGGCCTTTCTCGTGTTTTAGACAGATTTTATTTTCTTTTACGCATGACTAAATAACTGCTACTCAGTACGAACGAAAACAAACATGGCGCGCGTTGAGTTAACCGTCCGCAAAAGCCCACTCGTGCGTATTGAGCCCGCGCGACAGCCAGCCTTTTTGATATTAAGTTGTTGGCGGCGGGAGGCGCCTTTCGGTGCGGCGAAGGAGAACGCGCCGTACTGGACACTGCTTCTTAAGTATATTATTATATTTTCGCAGACCACCAAAAAACGCCATAATGTAAGAGTGAAGTTATACACTGACTGAGCAAATGTCATGGGATAGCAGAACACTGATGCGCAGGTGTGTTGTCTGCGCACCGCACGCCCCCCTGTGCCAGCGGCAGTTGTGTAGGAGACCTTGTGAGCAGTGGCTGTGCATGTGACAGGTGTAAGATGGAACGTCGTCGTGAGCTGACACCGTTCGAACGGGGTATGGTGGTCGGTGCCCGGGAAGTGCGATTTCGGAAGTGGTGCGGGAATTCGGCTTCACACGATCAACCGTGTCCAGGGTGTATCGTGAATGGTTGAATGCGGGTGTCACCGTCCACAACAGATGAACGACCGGCCGTCCAGCCACCTTCGATGACCGTGACCGGCGACATCTGAGATGGATTGTCAATAGTGACAGACGGGCAACCGTGCAACAAATCGCGGCTCAATTCAACACAGGCCGTGGACAATCCGTAGGAACATAGGTTCTATGGGGTATGGGAGCCGGCGCCGCACACGGGTGCCACTGTTAACCCAACGCCATCGGGCACAACGACACGCATTTGTCGCCAGTCACCAGGGATGGACAATGGAACAATGGCGTAACGTGATATGGTCCAACGAATCACGATTTCAACTGCACCATGCCGATGGGAGGCACCGTGTATGGCGCAGACCACATGAAGCGATGGATCCCACCTGCCTCAAGGTGTGGTCCAGGGCGTTGGTGTCTCTGCTATGGTCTAGGGTGCATTTTTCTGGTATGGAATGGGCCCTCTAGTTGTTCTGTAGGAGACTTTGGATGGTACGCGGTATGTTGACCTGCTCGGATACCATCTCCACCCATTTTTGGCCTTCCAGCGCCTAGACGGTTCTGCGGTGTTTCAAGATGATAACGCGCCGCCACATCGTTCCCACGTCGCCCGGGAATGGTTCGAGGAACATGCAGCAGAGGTCCAACGACTGCCATGGCCCCCCAGGAGCCCCGATATGAACCCTATCGAACATATCTGGGATCCTGGAACGCAGGCTCCGTGCAATGGATCCTGCACCCACGAACAGACCAGCATTGGCGGCCGCTCTGCAAACGATTTGGTATCAGCTGCGTCCAGAGGACTAACAGGAACTTATCGACTCACTTCCACGGCGTCTCACTGCAGTTCGCAGGGTCAGAGGAGGCCCCACACGCTATTAGGTGACTATCCCATGACATTTGCTAAGTTAGTCAATATCTAGTTAGTAGTATCTATGAAGATCAAGAAAATTTAGCGAGTGGGTGGTTGTTAGGACAAGTTTAGCAACCAAAACACACTCTTAGTAAGTTATCTATGGAGCGATTGTAGCAAAATACAATATGGAGGCACTTAGGACAATAAGCTTAAACCAAAACATGCCCTCAAATCAATAATTGATTTTAATAATTTTAATTATTAAAATAAGCTGGGGACTCGTAAGATAACATGTTCATACAACCACCACACCAAATAAATGCACAAATACTCCCTGATACCCATTAACACTACACATAACATGAGAAAAGATGTTAAGATCGCGGAGCTCCGCTATAGGCCTACATGATCTCTTCCAGCGAGTCTATACTTTGATCTTAGCCACGAAACCGAGAAGCGTTTTTGTCATGTACCGTTTATCAGCAGTACGTCATATCGACAAACCGATTACCGTACGTCATAAGACACCTCATTTAGCGATCTACATGGTTGGCCCCATGACATTTTTTCCTATCCCCTGTATGTATTAGGATGTGTTGGATTGAGTTAGAAAAAATTGAATAGGGTGACATTTGGGTTATGGTTTTCACACATTACTCCATTTAATGTATGAGGGATAAAGAAAGATACGAAAAAACATCATCGTACCAGAGTTGTAGATCTCTTCATGTTGGGTACGACTGTGTTATTCGTTTTGTTCTATGACTTGCTGTATAGCCACCAATTAGCTCGAAACAAAGGTCCACACGTTAAAATTTCCTGGATATTTCCGTACTTTACAGGGTAAAATGTTAAACATTTGAATATCTTGGAATTTTCCTGTCGGTTACAGGCTAAAAGTATAATTTTTCAGAATTTCAATTTTCTGGTTCGTCTGGCAATGTGTGCCAGGAAATGTGTCACATACATACATACATACATACATACATACATACATACATACATACATACATACATACATACATACATACATACATACATACATACATACACACACACACCCTGTACCGGTTACGAGGGGTACATGCCGTATTTTTTATGATAAATTGTATTCTATCTGCACGCAAGGCATTCACGGCGAACTTGGTTTGTTTACGCTCGGAGAAGCCAGCCGGCTTGAACCAGCGACTTGTGTGAGTGAGGAACAAGATAGGTCACCCGCCTGACTTCACGTGTAGCCTGTCTGGCCTGGTATGTTCTGGATATGAACGTCACCCCTTCACGAACATTCGATGGAAATCCTTTTAAAACTTCTATAATAATAATCGCAGCGACTCGAAAGATGTTCATTTTGAAGAGGATCACATAAAGGTCTCCAATTATGAATCCCAAGTAAATCCGTCGAGGGATTCTCGAGATAATCAACTTCAAAGATATCACGCTATCTGATGACGTAGGAGCCCAACCTGAATATAAGCCGAGCTCACTTGACCCAGATCAGACAGTCATAGCTGGGAGTCCAGCCTGACTCTCCACGTGGCAATGTTATCATTCGTCGAAGTGCTGACCGAGTCTATCTTCGATTTGTTCAAAGTCTTCGCGTGGAACTTAAACTCTGACAGTCGAGTTGAACTCATAATCTGTGCGCGTATTGGGACTCTGATTGTGACGAGTCGTGTATGGGACTTAGGTGATAACAGTCGAGTTGAACATAGAATCTGTGCGCATATAGAAACTTCTCGATATAACTTACTTTCGTTCTTGTGGAACTTAGTTTATTACCACGTTGCCTGTGTGAAACTTAGTCTCTAATAATAATAATAATAATAATAATAATAATAATCGTATGGCCTCAGCTACCGTGTGCAGACATTTCGATTTGACGCCATCTGGCTGTCTGCTCGTCAATTTCGACTTTCCGTTTTACTCTAGGTCCGTTAGATGGCAGACAGAGTAAACCGGATCTCTCTTGGGCGTCTATGGCTGAGATTTAATTAATTAATTTTGTCGGGTAAATACCAAATGTATCACCAGAGATCTTTTACATGCCGACATCGTACGACACGGAGTGTCGAATGGACTTTTTTCCGTCCTTCAAAAATCCGACTACCTCTGCCGGGTTTGAACCCGCTATCTTGGGATCGGGAGGCCGACACTCTACCACGGATCCACAGAGGCAGGAAATGTGTCACATACATACATACATACATACATACATACATACATACATACATACATACATACATACATGGTATGTTCTGGATATGAACGTCAGTCTCTGAACCAACATTATTGATTTCAATGTGACACTACTACGTTATACTATTAACTGTGACGTTTTTAAAAATCTCAGCATAATTTCATTAATAGACACGAGTGTTTATGAAAGTGTTCGAACTTTCCTATGAATGTTAATGCAAGTGATTACCATGATACAAGTATAATCGTGTGCTACGACACAAGTGTTTCACTCTGAATTCAAACGGTATTTTTTTCCAATTCAAACAGAACTGTGTATTATTTCTTCTGAACTGTGTGTAAATTATTTGTGTGTGACTGACAGCTGTGTCTTTGATAAACTCTCGAACAGTCGCCTATTTCATTTTATGTCAAGTGCACCTAACAACGAACTGTGCTTTTCATTTCAACCTTATTTCTTCGTAAAAGTGTTTATTATTATTATTATTATTATTATTATTATTATTATTATTATTATTATTATTATTATTATTATTTCCGACTCGTTGGCTGAATGGTCAGCGTACTGGCCTTCGGTTCAGAAGATCCCGGGTTCGATTCCCGGCCGGGTCGGGGATTTTAACCTTAATTGGTTAATTCCATGGTCCGGGGGCTGGGTGTTTGTGCTGTCCCCAACATCCCTGCAACTAACACACCACACACAACCCTATCCTCCACCACAACAACACGCAGTTACCTACAAATGGCAGATGCCGCCCACCCTCATCGGAGGGTATGCCTTACAAGGGCTGCACTCGGCTAGAAATAGCCACACGAAATTATTATTATTATTATTATTATTATTATTATTATTATTATTATTATTATTATTATTATTATTATTATTATTATTATTATTATTGCATGACTGACAGCAGTGTCCTTGATAAACTCTAGAGCAGTCAAACATTTCTTTCATTGTCAAGTGCTACTTTAGTTAAGTGGAAAATAACCACAAACTGTGCCAAGTGCGTGCACAGTTTTCAGTTTCATTATTTCTATTTATGAACTGTGCTTTATTTTCTTTCAAACTCGATGCTATTCGCATTTTCATCTTTCGTGAACTTATAAATTCTGTCTACAAGATTAAGAGTGAATTCGACTGCATATCACAACCATATTAAATTAAACAGTCCTGTGAGATCTTCTCCGTGCTAACTTTAAAATTAATTCATAAAGTCGGGCTGTTTTACTGGTACAATACATACATACAGACAATCTGTTTACCTTCCAGGGTTGATTTTTCCCTCGGGCTCAGCATGGGATCCCACCTCTACCTCCTCAAGGGCAATGTCCTGGAGTATGAGACTTTGGGTAGGGTGATAAAACTGGGGAGGAGAACCAGTACTTCGCTCAGGCGGCCTCACCTGCTATGCTGAACAGGGGCGTTATGGAGGGGATGGAAAGATTGGAAGGGTAGACAAGGAAGAGGGAAGGAAGCTGCCGTGGCCTGAAATTAGGTACCATCCCGGTATTTTGCCTGGAGGATAAGTGGGAAACCACGGAAAACCATTTCCAGGATGGCTGAGGTGGGAATCGAACCCACCTCTACTCAATTGATCTCCCCAGGCTGAGTGGACCCCGTTCCAGTCCTCGTACCATTTTTAAAATTTCGTGGCAGAGCCGGCAATCGAGCCTGGGTCTCCGGGGGCGGCAGCTAATCACGCTAACCACTACACCACAGAGGCGGACCCGCATAACAATACCGTAGTTAAAATCCGTTGGTAGTTTGCAAAACTAAAACCTACAAATCTGGTTGTTCATCTGACAGTCGTAGTCATCATCATCATCATCTGTTTACCCTCCAGGTTCGGCTTTTCCCTCGGATCCCACCTCTACCGCCTCAAGGGCAGTGTCCTGGAGCTTCAGACTCTTGGTCGGGGGATACAACTGGGGACAATGACCAGTACCTCGCCCAGGCGGCCTCACCTGCTATGCTGAACAGGGGCCTTGTGGAGGGATGGGAAGATTGGAAGGGATAGACAAGGAAGAGGGAAGGAAGCGGCCGAGGCCTTAAGTTAGGTACCATCCCGGCATTCGCCTGGAGGAGAAGTGGGAAACCACGGAAAACCACTTCCAGGATGGCTGAGGTGGGAATCGAACCCACCTCTACTCGGTTGACCTCCCGAGGCTGAGTGGACCCCGTTCCAGCCCTCGTACCACTTTTCAAATTTCGTGGCAGAGCCGGGAATCGAACCCGGGCCTCCGGGGGTGGCAGCTAATCACGCTAACCACTACACCACAGAGGCGGACGACAGTCGTAGTACAGGCCCTAAATAAAAATTTATTCTTTAGAAATGAGTAGGTAGTATGTGCACATTATGTCCACAGCAAAATAAAAAAATAAAATAAAAAAACAACAGCAGCACTGTCTGGGATTTGAATTAGCCTCTGTAGTGCCTGGATTCTTAGCG
This sequence comes from Anabrus simplex, assembly GCF_040414725.1. Taxonomy (NCBI): domain Eukaryota; kingdom Metazoa; phylum Arthropoda; class Insecta; order Orthoptera; family Tettigoniidae; genus Anabrus; species Anabrus simplex. The sequence goes on along the minus strand of NC_090265.1, from coordinate 544,605,174 downwards.
ATACAGACGAGTACCTTTTGCCGCCTCAGCTAAGGCGAGGTTTAGCCGTCGCTGGGAAGTTCGCAGTGTCTGCTCATAGGCTTAAAGTAGGAGTGTTATTCGCAACTGTGATCCTTCCATGTATTTCGTTACAGTTTCTATCATTGAATGACCATTGGCACGAACGATTCTGTTTGTTTTGTCAAGCTTAAACCCAACCATCAAGGCTGCTGCAGGTTGGATAAAACTAAATTTTAATGTGTTGAAATTGGCTTTGTGTCCTGATCTGTGGCTGAATGGTTAGTGTACTGGCCTTCGATTCAGAGGGTCCTGAGTTCGATTTCCGATCGGGCGGAAGATTTTAACTGCGTATGGTTAATTCCTCTGGCTCGGACCTGAGTTTTTGTGTTCGTCTCAATACACTTCTCTTTTTATATGCACTAGGCCCTATATACCGCACCACTAAAACACGTAATAGTGAGCACACCCCTCCAAATACGATTTGGCTCAGGAAGGGCATTCGGCCATAAAACTGGGTGAAATCCACATCACGTCCCGACCTCAGTGAATTGGGAAAGAGGCCAGGGAGAAGAAGAAGAATTAATGACCGCCGGGCTGAGTAATTCGGACGGTGGGGCGATGGCCTTCTGAGCACAACTTGGCAGATTCGATCCTGGCTCAGTCCGGTGGTGAAGGTGCTCAAATACGTCAGCCTCGTGTCGGTAGATTTACTGGCACGTAAAAAATCCTGCGGGGCAAAATTCTGACACCTCAGAGTCTCCCAAAACCGTAAAAGTATTTAGTAGGTCGTAAAAGTAATATTATTATTATTATTATTATTATTATTATTATTATTATTATTATTATTATTATTAATGACCTTGTTGTTCCGTGACTCAGTAGGAAAAATGTATTAAATGTTACTTGTATTAAATTCCACTGTTTATTATTAATCCCTGGAAACAAAATGTAAGTTTGAAATAATGTTTTTAGGTTTTACACCCTTAAGGTTTTTTGAAATGCCGAGTTGTCAGAATTTTTCCCCACAGGAATTCTTTTACGTGCCAGAAGACAATGAAAGATAACCAAGGCAGGTCGGAGAGGAAGGATAACAGGAAATTCCAGACACAGTAGAGAACTATGAACACACCTCTCATAAAATGTGAACTCCTCGATTGCCATTGTGTTTATTTGCTTGTAATCAGAAGTAAATTTTGATCAATTATGTTCTGTAGTGAGTGAAAGCGAACTCGAGGAAACTTGCTCTTATAATGACTATTTTTGCGATCTTGGAAGTGATTTTAAGACGCACTGACCCAGACAATTCTTAGGTGACGGTGTGAAAGCAAGCGACCGTGGCTTTAATTAAAGTGAAGGCCTAGTATGTAAATGGGAAATTAAGGAATACCAACTTGAGGGTTGCCGACAGTGGAGATCGAACTCACCATCTCTCGAATGCAAGGTCACAGCTCTTTAATGGAATAGTTATTATCATATCCTGAACTCGAACAACAGGCACCATGCATAGTTCTATATAGTGGCACTTGTTAAACTGAGAGCAGCATACTCTATGTGTGGATAAAGTGTTATACAATTCCTGATCAAGACCGTGTATATTTACGGCAGAAGGAGAGACATGGTTACCCCTGAGCGACAGACATCAACAACAACTTGTTAGATCACGCTGCGCACATGTTATTGGCTGGTTATCACGTTACAACCAATACGATAGCACTAGGCGGAGCGGAGTCCTATTACATCATGCTCAGGGGAATACCCTTGCTCTGTCTACACTAGTGTAATCTCGCGGCCCACTTCCCATTCTGTGAGGAAGCTTGAATGACGACGTAAGGTTGCTACTGTACTTGTAATTAAACGAGATAGCTTAAGCGGAAGAAGGAGTTTACAAGTGATTGCTCGTCATTTCTTACTTGTCAGTGTGCACAATAGTTGTGAAGTTAAGTGAGGACGACCATGATGTCGAGCGCGGCTGATGACACCTCATCTGCGGTGAGTTATATCATCATAATACTGCCCGTATAGCTATAACAGGTCGGCAGCCTTGAAGATGGTTTTCCGTGGTTTCCCATTTTCACACCAGGCAAATGCCGGGGTTGTACCATAATTAAGGCCACGGCCGCTTCCTTCCAACTTCTAGGCCTTTCCTATCCCATCGTCGCCATAAGACCTATCTGTGTCAGTGCGACGTAAAGCAAATAGCAAAAACAAAAAAACAAAAAAAACTATAACAGGTGGCAGGTAGAACACCCTAAAATAATGTTATATTCTACAATAACTCTGATGTAGTCCGCCTCTGTGGTGTAGTGGTTAGTGTGATTAGCTGCCATCCCCGGAGGCCCGGTTTCGATTCCCGGCTATACCACGAAATTTGAAAAATGGTACGAGGGCTGGAACGGGGTCCACTCAGCCTCGGGAGGTCAACTGAGTAGAGGTGGGTTCGATTCCCTCCTCAGCCATCCTGGAAGTGGTTTTCCGTGGTTTCCAACTTCTCTTCCAGGGAAATGCCGGGATGGTACCTAACTTAAGGCCACGGCCGCTTCCTTCCAGTCTTCTCATCCCCCACCAAGGCCCCCTATTCAGCTTAGCAGGTGAGGCCGCCTGGGCGAGGCACTGGTCATCCTCCCGAGTTGTATTCCCCGACCCAAGGCACTGCCCTTGAGGCGGTAGAGGTGGGATCCTTCGCTGAGTCCGAGAGAAAAACCAACCCTGGAGGGTAAGCAGATTAAGAAAGAAAGAAAGAAAGAAAGAAAGAAAGAAAGAAAGAAAGAAAGAACTCTGGTGTAATTGATCGATTGACATTGAAGGTCATGACACTGTTTTTCCAGCATACAAATAATTACCGTCAGATCACCCAGATCTCCCAATTTATGTCCGCCTCCGTAGCGTAACGGTTAGTATTGTTAGCTTCCATCCTCGGGGGTCCGGGTTCGATTCCCGGAACTGCCAGAAATTTAAGAATGGCAGAAGGGCTGGTGTGTGGTTGAAATGGTAGATGCAGCTCACCTCCATTGGGGTTGTGCATGAAAAGAACTGCACCACCTCGGGATGAGGACACGAGTTTATTACTTTACCAAATTTATTATTGAGAATCAATGTTCAAGTTCACGGCAAGGAGTTCAAGTAGGTTAGTGTGTGTTGAAGGAGAGGATGCTCACGTGGAGGAAATGTCAATACATATGATTCTATTCATTGCGGACACTTTGTGAGAGGGGAAGGGGATGTCGTGGCTGGTATCTATTTAAGTAATCCAGCTGCTATTTTTGTGATTTATTCAATTCCAGAAATTATCTGAACATTTGGTTGTGTGGTTTCATTTAAAAAAACGAGCTAGTTAGCTGTGCGGTACGGGCCGTGTAGCTGTAAGCTGCGGGCTCGAATCCCACCACCGGCAGCCCTGACGTTGGTTTGCCGTGGTTTCCCGTTTTAACACCTAGCAAATACTGGGCAGACGCTTCCTTGCTAGTCTAAGTCCTTCTGTTTCTTATCGTCACCGAAAACCTATCTGATTTAGTGCGACATTTAACCACTAGAAAAAATAGGGACACTTTTAATAAATAATTTTATTGGTTTTACGTCCTACTAACTACTCTTTTACGGTTTATGGAGATACCGAGGTGCCGGAATTTAGTCCTGCAGGAGTTCTTTTACGTGCCAGTAAATCTACCGACACGAGGTTGACGTATTTGAGCACCTTCATATACCAGCGGACTGAGCCAGGATCGAACCTGCCAAATTGGGGGGTCAGAAGGCCAGCGCCTCAACCGCCTGAGCCACTCAGCCCGGCGGGGGTACATTTTAATGGCTTTATCAGATCTGTGTTCTTGCTGCATGAGAGTTATCTGTCGATATAAATGCTCTCTTAGTTTACTCTTATGAAAGATTGTAATTGTCTGAAGAAAAAGCGACCGTGAGATTTAAGTATAATTGCATCATTTCATCTAATTATTTCTGAGGTCGATGGAGCCCAGGCTCATTTTGGTTTTGGCCGGAGTTTTTAGAATGGATGCCCTTCCTGAAGCCACGTGATTTTTGAGTTAATCTCTATCTAGGATCAACCGGGATTCGAACATTAGCCTTTCGGGTGGTAAGCCAGTAGTTAAGCCACTGAGCTAATTTCCCCCCTTCCACTTACCAACAGAATTTAATTTATTAACTGACCCGATGGACTTTTACAACTTCATTGAAGCAGTCTGTGAGCTGTTCGAAAATTTTCTATTAAAAAAACTAATGTTATTGTTTTTCACATCGCACTAACTACATTTTTAAGGTTTTCGGGCCGCTGAGGTGCCGGTATTTTGTTTCACATGAGTTCTTTTACGTGCCAGTAAATCTACCGATACAAGGCTGACGTATATGAGCATCTTAATACCATCGAGTTGAGCCAGGATCAAACCTGCCAAGTTGAACTCGGAAGGCCAGCGTTCTACCGTCCCAGGCACTCATCCTGGTGGTAAAAAACAAAAAGCAAGAAAACATGTATGTTATGTTTTGAATATGTGGTCATAAGAAGCATATATTTTCTGTAACGATTTTCAGTATGGAAAGACATACATAGGCCTAATTCTCAAGAAATTTGAGAAATGTATCTTTTATTATTATTATTATTATTATTATTATTATTATTATTATTATTATCATCATCATCATCATCATCATCTATTTGCGACTAGCGCTGTGGCCTCATTTAGTTCTATACCCCCTATCTTAAAATCGTTAGAAACTGAGTCCAACCATCCTCATCTTGGTCTCCTTCTACTCTTCTTACCCTCCATAACAGACTCCATTTTTCTAGGTAACCTGTCCTCCTCCATTCGTCTGGCATGACCCCACCACCGAAGCCGGTTTATGCGTACAGCTTCATCCATCGAGTTCATTCCTAACTTACCCTTAATAGGGTACC